>NC_052509.1:33266354-33364616 GCF_014356525.2 Nilaparvata lugens
GTTGCCATGCGGTCCTATGCCAAGATTAAATTTATTAGGAAGGTTAGTAATCGGTTTGATAATAATGTTTTCCTTGACTTCTTATCATATTATTTCAAATTTGACGATATAGCATGTAGAAAATGTTGTGATTTACTTGCATCTTCTTGCATTCTGTTTGTAGATGTTGCTGTAGGCCGTTCGGTTATCTGCTATCCGTTGGTGAGGCTGTCCTAATTGATAATTTATCTTCATGAATTTAAAGCCCTTGTATCTGGTGTATCTTTTAAAACAATTCCTTGATCTGGTTCTGTTTCTTCCTTATTATTTCTATTTATTCCGTTGAGTCTCGATATTTTCACTTTAGTGGCATTGTTTATAATTCTAGTTACACCAATAAACGACTTTATAATATAAAGCTTCCAATCATCTTCATCCGATACTTTCACTTTAAATTCATTATTAGGCTCTCATCATAATAAACAATTCAATAATAACACTTCCAATCAACACTAATAAATTCTTTTAACAATAACATGGCTTAATTATAGCATCACTTTTCATATTATCACAGCCATGGTAATCCACACAATACATAAATCAAAACACTAATTAGTTCTTTAATAATATATCTTCCACATATAAATCCAGGTACTTCCATTTTATTAATATAACTTTTTATTGCTTCCATTCTTCTCAAACACCGTTTATCCTTAATTAACCTCAATAAGTAGTCCACTTTAAATTATCCTCCACGCATGAATCCATAGTAGTTTCGTAAGCAGCTCCGTTTTATCATATTCCTTTGGCCTATTCTTCCGGTCACATAGCTGGTTTGCCCTCTTGAAAACGTATGTGCCGCGGATGCATGCCGTCGGTCCGCTCCTGTCCTCCTCGGTGACGGTCCGGTGTCCTCCTCGGGCGTTTAAATCGTGCATGCGGCCTCCATCGGCGCGCGCGGTTCCTCCGTTTCTTCCGCCTCCGGGCCTTGCGATGCATGCTCTTTTTCCCTGCATGTTATCCTCCTCGTCCTGATACCGGTCGGGTGTCCTCGGGCGCCTCCGTCTCCGGGCCTTGCGGTGGTCGCTCCTCTTCTCCTGGATGCCGTCCTCTCGTTCTTCCATGGGGTCCTTGGTTTGCCGTGTGGTGATATGATGCGCGGGTGTAGGCTCTGTGTGCGGATGCATGGTGGTGGTCGAAACAGGTAGTATGGTGGCGGTCAAAACAGGTAGTATAGTGGTGGTCTCCTCCTGGCGGCTGTTATTTTAGCAGTGGACTCTTTCGGTGGCAGGGTGCTCTTCGGTGGGGAACAGGAAACTTAGTAGGGATGATGTTTGCGGCTGGTTTTGGTGGTAGGCTGTCTTGTATGTTATATTGGGTGTATCATGTAGACATAATTGTTTAGATGTAGTTTCTGGTAATCTAGTGGCGGGTCGTGGGTGCTGGGTTCTGGGTTTTTTGTTGATTCAATCCTATTGCATGTGCTAATGTATAATTTGTGCTTACTTGTTGAGGTGGCGGTTTATAATTTCTGTTGTAATTGTTTGAGTGTGATTATTATGTGAGTTTAATCGATCACGGCCATCATAGTGATTCCTACGATTGCTCTGCTGGGCATAGTGGTTGGTTGACGATTTTGAAATTTTTCATTATTCCAGTTACCATTTTGCCTGTGCTCATAGCGGCGTTCAAATTGAGGAGCAGATCGGTAGCGATCATATGATACCGGTTCATAATTTTGGCTGTTATACTGATTAATTTTGAGTTATGTAGATTTGGTGCGTATCTCTGGTCTGAGCGGTGGTTTGATATTGCCATTGCAGACTGTATGCCATATAAATGATTTACAGCTGCTTACAATCAGTAATGGGTGTGTGGCGAGTGCCATTCTAACTTGATACGGTAGCTTCTTTAAATAATACTTGCTAATGCCGATTCATTAATGGGCTCGCTCAATTGAGAATTTTAAACTGTAGGGCAGTGACGAAAGTGGTACATGCACCGTCTAAGTTAGGGTTGAAATCGCATGATATAATGTCGCTAGCACGTCAAACTGTTTACTTCTGCTCCAATACTTTCCAGGAAGACAGCGACAAACTCATCAATGATGTAAATTCATGGGCTCTACTCCGAAAGAACATCAGGGGTTCGCCAATCAATAAATTAGTCAAACGGAGACGCCAAAAATTCCAAGAGGTAGGTGCAAGAGTTTGTACTAATTTTATCTGATCAATGAATGGTTGAGGTTGCAATGGCGATCAGTATTGTCAAATTTTCCTAGTCCTTGTAATATACTATGTACATTGAGGTTGTCTGTTTGAATCCCTTGAGGTTGTTGTTGAATATGATTTTCCAATGCTATTATTTTTCCTGTGTTATCTGCCATTGACTATTATATGTAATTTTATTTGCGTTTATTTCTTGATTTAATTGAGTCAGAGTGGATTTTTGAATTAGTAGAGTTCCGTTTAAAGCTTTACAGGTTTCTGTATTTTGGTTGATGCTACCTTGCAGTTGGTTCATTTTTGTGGACATATTAATCTGTTTGTTTTGTATTTCTTTAATACTGTTAATATTTTTGTCAACTGTAGTTGTTAAGCTTGATTGGCAACGGTAATTTGTTTGTGGATTTCTTGGTGGCAATCGGCCTTAATGTATTGGTTATATCCTGAATGGGTGTAGTGATTTGTGTAGTTAGGTTATCTATCCTTTCATTGAGTTCACATGTAACCGTATCCAACCTTTCGATAATCCTGCCGTAACTTTATCCTGACTTCTTTTTGTATGGTTATCATTGCTTTTAACTCTTCCCTATGACTCTCTACTTTAGTTTCAATATTATCCAACCGTTGTTCTACTGATTTTATAGCGCCTGTGGCTCTTTCATACCCTGTTCCACTGTTTGTTTATTTTCCTCTTTTACTGTAGCAATCTCTTTTTAATCTCCTGCATCATACTATCCATTGTTTTTGTAACATAATGTTGAAAGTGCTACTAGTTGTTCCATTATTACCTTTTGAAGCGGATCTAATTCTGTGATTGAAAATATACTTTGTTTGCCCAGGTTGACTCGGCCTCCGGCGATGCGGGTTCTGCAGGCTGCTCCTCGCCCCCTTCAAAGTTGATCTCTACTATCCGTTGATTCAATGGTGTGTCAGCGGCGTCGATTCGAGTGGAGGATAGAGGTTGCAGACCTGGTGGATCGAAGACTATCGACCCGACGCTTCCTGGTTCCCTTTCTCGTGGCGTATTGGCATCTACCGTGGTGGGGTTTGATGTGCTCGGAGTCGACAAAGTGGGATCTGTGCAACCGCCGTACATATATGAAACTTCAGAGTTTGCGGGAGTGTGATTCATTATGTCAATATGATAAATGCTAATTAAACAGTGATAAGAATGATGAGCGAGAATGCTTAAAAAAAAAAAGACACAACCGGGACTTACAGTGAACAGTGATGTGTAAAGTGTTTGGATACTCTTACAACAAGTATTTATACTTAAGTTTTTTATAATGCTCTAGCGCCCTCAATGTTTTGTTGATTTATTCTTGGCTAGTTTACAGGCTGCGACTTATTTTCCAACCGGCTTAAACACCTAATATATTTTTGACTAGAAAGTAATAGCAGTTTAGGCTTATAAAATATAATCTCTCTCTATAAACATGTAATTTTTCACAGTACTAATAATATAAAATTTTCTTTAAAACATATAATTTCTCTCTATTTAAAGCTCTTGTTTCCCCAAAAAGTAATACAAATTTCCCTTCGCCAGTTTTCCTCACAACTCGTATAAGTTATCTATAATTTTCAATATGGTTATTGACTTAATTTCAAATAATTATTCAATGAGCTTGGCTCTCATCATCAGTCCCACGTTGGTACGACATGTCTTTGTGTCACGTTATTCTTTATATTTAAATAACGATTAGCCTCTTGCTTGGCATCAGTCGGTAAAGCATGAGATTTGGTATAATTAGGTCGTGGTTTTCTAATAGTATTCAGTCTTAAAAAATCTTGATAGGCCTAGATATGGGCTTCTCCTATAACTCTTGTAATTCAATAAATAATAAATATATATATAAATGATACTTATACTATAGTGTTGAGGAATAAAAAATAATTGCACACCATGAAAGTTTCATACATATATTACACAATAATGCAAAGATCAATCGAGGCAAAAAATATATATAGAGCGATAAAAAATATAATATAAAAATAGAACAATAATTGAAATCAATAAAAATATCACAGGCTAACTTTATATTCTAGATTTATGGCACGAATCATTACCATGTGCCTTTATCTTAAAATCATATGCATTCTTTTGCATGTAGCTGCGATATGCACTTGCTAATACTTGTCGACTTGGATAATTCAATCAAAAAATGTGTGCTCTAAGATCAGCTTGATAAATTAGCCACTAATAATCCAAATATATATATATTAAAATCTCTAGTATTTAGTAGATTTATTTGTATCGAATATATATTTTTATCTCAGGGTGCAAGATTCGGCACCTGACGGAATAGGTAGAGCCATTCATCTAGTGAATTAGAACTATAATAAATTATCGCAAATTGTATTGCAAAAAAATTAAATATTGTATGCATGTGTTTTAATAGCCTAGATTTTGTACTTCTTTGATTTAATAGAAATTTCTAAAATATTGATCTATATTTTTCTTTCAAATAAATACCTTTAATACTAATTTTTACTTGCGCAAGTATTACTCTTATTAATTTCTTAATTTATAATAAAACCCTTTCGGCGAGCTAGCTTTGATCATCAGATTAATTCGAAGCACTAGGGCGCCCATCACTAATTCAAATTTAATCACTCACGTGTCGAAAATCTTCTTGTAAGCCGCCGATGTCGATCCAACTCCATGTGGTCCGGGAATATGGTAGCCGGAATCGTCTCCTCCAAGGGGTTATAAATTTAATTAAAAATGAAAATGACTTCTGCTTCACAATAGCATCACGAAGTCTTTTAAGAAATTTAATAATTTACTTTAACTTTAACTTTTACAAAATCATTAGTAAGGTACTACGCTCTAAAATATTTGGGGTCCTCTTATGGTGGCATTTGGCTGGCGAGTGCTGGTTCTTCCTTTTCAAGTTTTACAGATCCTCTTTCCGACTTTCAAATTAGCATAAAATTTAAATATCTTAATCCTCCGCCATTAGTTCAAATAGATCTTACAAAAAATACCAAAATATTGCTTAGATTATATGATTAATAATTTCTTTGCATTCGAGCCATATCGATAACATAGATTACACAAATTTTTAACACAAATCTAGTACATTTATATAAATATATATAAATATTTTTGAATTGGCCTACAGTTGCCGCCTATTAACTGCCGTTTTACTATTGGTGCATGCAAATTTTATGCGGTATTCATGCGCCTGGTAACTCTTATTTCCTGAATACATTAAATTATTTTTATTTGGTTTTTTATTTATGCTCTTTGCATGCTAGTTAATATTCTATACATTAATATTAATTCCATGCTACCTAATAATTAGCCACGTGGACAGGTGTTTTTTCACATTGCACACCATCCGATTGCAATAAAGCTCTGCCAAGGGGTTTTGGTCAGATTCTACGTTCTTCGGTTTGATCGATCTCTAGGTCACCGATCCGTGAATACATCTACATAACCTCAATCTTCAAATATTTTATATAACAATCTATTTATGAGCAATAAACTTCCTTCAAATCCTTTTTAGGTTCTTGTACCATTTAGCCAGAACAAGCTGATGCTATCTAATCTTGGTTATTATCTGCTTGGCGATATTAGCCAATTACTTTATTTTTAGACCTATTACTATTTCTGTTAGGGCTTTTTATCTACCCAGATTTAATATGTTACAATGCATAACAATATAATTATCTATAGTTATTATATTACAAATTACTTTTTCATATCATATACAGTTCAATAATTATTTTCTTAGTCTATATTATGTAAAATCATCTATAATTTTGCTGTATTGTAAGCTATTGTATATAAGTGTATAAGCCAGTATATATTGTAATCTACATAAATAAAGTACTCAATCAATCAATGCCTGTCTCTCTCCTCTTGCTGTTGGCGTTCATTTTCCCTCTGCTCCTCTCTGTCCCTTTTTAGCATTTCCTCTAACTCTCTACCCACATGTTCTACTATCTGAGACATTACCTCCATTACACCATCCTGTGGGCGGCGAATTCTTGTGCCATCATCGCAGGTCCATGGGTGTCCTCCAGTAATAAGTTTTCTCCTGTTTCAGTTATCGACGGAGTGGTGTGTGAAGATGAGGCGGTCAGCGGAACTGATGCATTGGACATCACAGCATCTCTGGCGACAGGCTCCAAATGATGTATGTCCAGATAGGAGACGAATGAGTTTGAGTTGGTGTCATACATGGTGAACTAGCGAGGATGATACAATGTGCATGGAGAAATTGATTCAATTGTAGTGTATGGAATTGTTGATCAGAACAAGTGCAAATTGGAATAAGTGATTGTGACAAGTGAACAAAAATTATAGTTGCAAGTTGATGTGTGAACAAATACAGGTATGAGAATAGACATTTATCACTAACATAGAGTCTAGCACAATTACTAACACTAATAGAAGGAATGACCTTTGAATTAATCTTTATGGTAATTATTTTCAAGCCCTAGAAACACTGAAGTATCTTCAAGTTCGCTTTTTCCCTCAAATTTTATTGAATGACTGACTTTTATTATTGAATGATCGTGTGTGACACGTTTTTTATTTATTCTTGATTGTTCAAGATAATACTTTTGACTCATGAAGATTATAATAACACAGCTTATAACCAGAATTGAAAAATTTTACAATAGTAAAGTTCCCAAAAATTTTCCCTATCTTTGTTGCTGTAATATACAGAACAACAATATCTCTGCAATCAATGAGTGGCCTCTTCAAAGCTCTGAGTTGGGCACCATGTGTGGCAGACCTAGCTCCAGGGAGGGCATGGACCACACAAAACATAGATAATCTTATGAAAGTGCTCACTTTTTCGGGTATATGAATATAAGTAGGTATAACTTGATACTTCAAACGCACTTTTTTGCTCGAAATCCCCCTCCCCCCCTCTCACCACTCTCCCATCCCCTGTTCTAAAAATAGATTCTCCCTCCCCCTTGCCCAGTGAAGACGAGGGGGCTCTCTGTTCTAAAAATAGATTTTCCCTTCCTCTGCTCCAGTGGAGATGAGGGGGATGAAGAAAGAGAAAGAGATATATCTCTCTCTCACTCTCTCTCAAAATAGATTTTCCCTTCTCCTGCTCCAGTGGTGATGAGGGGGATGAAGAGAGAGAAAGAGATATATCTCTCTCTCTCCGTTCTAAAAATAGATTTTCCCTTCCCCTGCTCCAGTGGAGATGAGGGGGATGAAGAAAGAGAAAGAGATATCTCTCTCACACTCTCTCTCTCAAAATGGATTTTCCCTTCCCCTTCCCCAGTGGTGATGAGGGGGATGAAGGAAGTGAGGGAAAAAATAATTTCCCTTTGAGGGGGAAAATTCCCTCTCTACATCTATACTGACAGATTAAAGTGAATTGAGAAATTTCCTATCACTCTCTACATCTATTGCTATACTGACAGATTAAAGTGAATTGAGAAATTTCCTCTCTCTCTCTCTACATCTATTGCTATACTGACAGATCAAAGGGAATTGAGAATATCCCTATCTCTCTCTCTACATCTATTGCTATACTGTCAGATTAAAGTGAATTGAGAAATTCCCTCTCTCTCTCTCTCTACATCTATTGCTATACTGACAGATTGAAGTGAATTGAGAAAATCCCTATCACTCTCTACATCTATTGCTATACTGACAGATTAAAGTGAATTGAGAAATTCCCTATCTCTCTCTACATCTAATGCTATACTGTCAGATTAAAGCGAATCCATATCTCTACAGAGAGGTCAATGATCTAAGTTCTTTTACATTTTTTATCTGCAATATCATACAAGCATTTCCAAAGTTCATCAGAGTTTTTAACAACAGATAATGGCAAATCATTTGTACGATCATAATGTAGATGTCCACTGTCTAGTATATCAAGTAATTCAAATATCTCAGATAGAATTGGAAAGAGCACATTTTCTGTTTTTGTTAACGGTAAATCAGCATCTTGACATCCTGTTGAAAATTTAATATTCTTTGCAATTGAATCAAATACTTTAAATGATACTTTTTCATCAAGAGACGAGTTAATTTTTTTAAGTTTGAAAAACCATAACACTGCATGTTAATGCCCTCCCAGATGTTTGGCATGTGTCTCTGTTCTATAAATTGACAACGTGCACGTGCTGTACTTATTACCATCAACAGTTGCTTGGAGGGACTCGTGTCTCACTTGTATAAAAAAGATCACACCACATGCGTGTTGCTGTTGTCAGGTCTAGCTCTGACCGGCTACTAAAACTAAAAAGTGAGTGGGATATTGGAATGAAAAATCATTTGAACACAGAAAAAGTTTATCTACACATTTCACCACAACTATTCATAATTTCATCTTCAATTTTAATTAACTTATCTATACACAAATTATGAGGATGATAATAACATAGATAGTCTCTTATGTCATTTAAATTAACCATGCTTAGAAAAATGTCTTTTAATTGTTTCGCCAAACTATAATTTTTACGAGTTGATTTCCTAATTGCACTTTCACACTCATCATACCAATCAATACAGTTTTTTTAACCTCACTTCCAACTCATTGTCAGCAGCCAACCACTTTCTTGGATCCATGATAAGCGAATGAACAAAACTAAGTGAAGGCTGGGACTATTATAGAGTAATTAAGTGGTCTTTCTTCATTAATTGTAGACAGGCAACATGTACAATTTTGCACTCAATTCTGTCTTTGTAAATGGTGATTTGAAATGGAATACAATATAATTATTAAACTGATCAATTATGGCAAGTTCTTTCACAATGATTTGATTACAATCTTGTTTAAACCAGTGAAGATCAACTGTAGCAATTTTCGTACTCGCTTGCTTGTCCACTTCTTTCTCTTCGGCGGGCTCGTCGAATCTTCCGTCTTTCTCCCTCTCATCCTCCTCCCGTTTCTGCTCCTCCCCCACCTCCTGTGGCTTTTGGATCGGTGTGCTGCACCTTGGTTCATAATAGAAACTATCAGAATCAAGATCGCACTAGATACCAATAGACTGAGTTTGCGCTTTGTCCAAAATATCAGAATAAAAAGAATAGGACATTTTAGATGTTACCTGTTCAAAGGTGAAACTGATAATGAACCAAATTTGTCAGAGTGCACACCTTATATAATATTGTACGCAGTGCACTCTATCAATAAAATTACTGAACTTCTTTCACCATGCTCATCAGAGGTGTGTACTCCATCACACAATCGCTAATTAAAACGCAATAGGCGGAAGTTTTTGCAGGTACTGCACTATCAAATTCCATTTCAATACAAACATCTGTCGGAGATTTCAAATGACTTGCTTGGTGTGAACAGTCCACAAAAACCAGTGGTGTTGAATCACAAAATGTTTTAAAGTCAATTTCTGTTCCGAGTTCGCTATTGATTGAATGATTATAATACGAGGGCGCGAAATCCAAAAACATCTGGTATAATACCTCCTTTTTACCTAGCAGATTTTCATATGGATAATACTCGCTGTTCAAATATACTTTAACATTGTAAATACCACAGCTATCGAAATTAGATATTGATTTTTTGATTTTATTCTTACGATCGGTTTGAAATGCAATTATAACATATTTTGGACTATCAAAAATCGATGAATCACCGAAGAATGGTTGAGTGAATCTTGCAAATTTGGTAATTCACAAATTTCCCAATGCCGGAAACCTAATTTCAGTGGAGTGTCAGCATCGAACAGTCTCAAAAATTTCAGTCTTACGTGATCTTCTAAAGTTATGTAGGGCATTCTCCATTGCAGTTTTGTAATTTTCACACTAATGCTTGTTCCAGTTGCGGACTCAACATAATTTAGGTCTGTCGGTGACCTCAATAAGACGAGTTCCTGTTTCAAATTCAAAATTATTCTTTGAAAATCTTCAAAGAACGGAAGGATTAATTTCAGCGGTACACAGAAAGTGAATTTATTATCTGTTAGCGCATATCCTGCTCTGTCAAAACCAGCCAAGTGATATGTGTTCTTATCGAGCGTATTCCTCACTAGTATAGCTTTAATTGTGGATGTTAATCCAATCAATATTGATTTAGAAATTCGCTGACCTGCTAATTCATATCGTACTTCGTCAAAAAGGTTGCCGATCACATTACTGCTTAATTTATAGTCTGCCGCAACTGGTGGATCAGCCGGCTCTGTTCCCGGTTTTGTACAGTTAACTGTTCCCTCAATAGATATAAATGATTTGCAAGGTGAAGAATAGACATCTAAAGAATTTATGCCAATACATGCCTCGTCAGAGTTTTTTATTTCTTGTCCCGAATGAACTGTATGAGTGTGAAATTGGAATTTGGTTATATCATTATAAAACTGAAGGTCTGTCTCCACATCCAGAATTCCACTAATTGCGGCTCCTCCTCCTAACATTCCGCCAATCAACTATAAAACCTAACTTTTCTAATATTCTCGCACTTTTAGCCGACAAAGCACATTTGTTTTCAGGTTTTGATGCTCTCACGTTTGTCTCACTAATGACATTGTGTGTACACGTCTTATTTGAACGTGGATTGAAAACAAGATAACCAATTACGTTTACTTTTGTTTTCCACGTATGTGCAACCTAATTGTAATTGTATCTCCATGAAAATCAATAAACGATCTGTTCTGGTCTGTTACCTTTACATTAATAGTTTGAATTCGATGCGTATTCAAAGGTACATAAATAATCAGTGATGATACTTCGTTCATTGAATAGCCACTAGGAACCTTTGGCAAAAATTCGTAGATTATATGTTTTTGTTTTCCGTCAGAGTAACTACCACATGCTAAATTACACTCGAGTACAATACTACCAATGCTTGTTATGTTAACCAAATGCTGAGAATAATGCCATTTATTTGGTTGCAAAACAACATTATCAAAACCAAGTATCTTACCAATCAAATCAGTACGTGTTAAATCAATAGCTTTATCAGAATGAATTTCAACCTTCATAGTATTTGTGTTTGCACATATAATGAGTTTATTCTTCTTCTCATCAATATTCAATTTATTCTTTAAAGATTTTATAATATCCTCAACTTCATATGCACCCGTATCCAGCTCAATCAATCTATCACCATATTTGAAGCTGAAATTTGTCCCTTTGTTAACGTTTGCAATACTTTTGTAACTACAAAAATTAATCAATCCAATTTCTCATTCACGATTTTTATCCAATTCTATAATTTCTTGTGAATGTTTGTAGAGGATACTTGTGTTAGATCTTAATGTAATAATAACCTTCTTGTAATGTGTGTGTGTGTTCACCACAAACACTTAATTACAACTGATTTGCAAGAAACAATAATGTAAGATGACCACAAAAATCACTATTTAATGGTTGCATGTGCTCTACATTATAAAATATATTTACTCCAATTTTTTTTTTCCAATATTTGTCCAATTTGTATGGCAGTTATAAATTTCCAATTGGATCAAAATACCAAACATTAGAACCAACTTTTTTATATGCAACCCAATGTGTGCCATCCTTGCTTTCCCTTGCTAAATTCACAATGGCATTCTCGTTTTTTAGAATTTTTTTGGGTAATGCATCTAGCATATACCTCTTAGCCAAATCTGTAATAATTTCGACCAATCAAAATCATAATTACTTAATTCTCCTTCAATATTCATGTCTTCTTCTTCTTCTTCTTCTTCTTCCTACTCTTCTCTGTTGTTCTACGTTTCTTAACTTGTTTTTGGGGGAATAAACTCACTCCATATGATGATGGTGGTAGTGGTGGTAAAGAGGGTGGGATTAAAACTCTCCCCCCACTAGTTATTTGAGGAAAAGGCTTCAAAAAATACCCTTTTCCTGCAATATGCTTTTTCAACTGAGCTATAGCTTTGCGTCTAATATCATCAGTATAACTTCTCCTCTCATTCTTCCTCTTCTTCTTCTTTCTCAAAGACCCACCAAATGCTGCTTTAGCTTTCATGACGTTTGTAACAAGATAGCTAAGTGCTTTCTCGGCAAGGGGTGTTTGTGGATTTTTGAATATGTCTCACGCTGCGTTCGCTAGAGCTCTGTTAGGTATCGCTCGAGTTTTATTATCGCTATTTTGTGTATACGCTATATCATGTACCTCACAGGCTCTATCTAATGAATTTATACCTTGATCACCTCTCTTTAACATTTCATTAACCTTTGTGCCCGGCCCGCACCACTGATAGCCAGGAATGTAAATTTAATCTTGCAGATTGTCAATTTGCTTATTTAGAATAGTGGATGTGACATTACCTGCCAAACCCGTCACACCCTTAAAAACTTTTGCCACTGAACTCAAGATTCCTCTACCTCATTTCCTCGAACTATGCTTTCTCCTACATACCATTTTCTTACCTTCCAACTCAATGGTTGAACATTAACTGAGGTTAATTAATTAATTAATCATTATACCAACTTAATCAAAAGAAAATTGAATTGGTTTAATTTTCAATCAAGTTGGAAATGAATTCACACCATGTATCAGATTGCTATGTGCTTATCAATTTCAATTCAATTTATTCATTCTTTGCACATTTTACATAGTTTAAATACACAAAAATACAAAATAAATAAAGAGTACAAAAGAATGTGTAGCTCGCAAGACTTTCGTCTGTTCGCGAGCATGAGTAAGAGAATATAAAGATTGAGAAACGTAGAAAAGAAAAAATATTTATAAAATAGAATATAATAAATGACTAAGAATAGCCTAATGGTAAAATAAATTTGAAATACAGAGTGAAATGAAGAACTGTTTTTTTTTTACAATATAAGAGGGAAAACCTGAGAAAGAGAAGAAGCACAGTGAATGCACAAGTCAACTGGTGATGAGAAGAGGTGAGTGGAGAAACGTAAATTTAGAATTTGTTATAAGCTACTGCCTTTGATTACTGAAAACGTCAGGTGATGTTTTGATCCATGATAAGATTTCTTTTCTCTTATAGAAATTTTGATTGTCTGATATGAAGTCTTGTGGTATAATATTTACTAGTTTGTCACATCTATACGGAAATTGCATTTTACATACTGTTAGATTAGTTTCAGGTAAGTCAGATCTCCTGTAAGTTTGGCGCGTGTTATATGGAGTAATTCGGTTATTGAAAAGATTTTTGTTTTCTAATAAATATGAAATTAAATTTTTCAAGTAGAGCTGTTTGATTGTAAGTATGTTAGATTCCTGGAAGAGAATTCTAGTAGGATACAGCCTTGGTTTGCTTAGTACCACTTTTATTATATGTTTTTGAACATTGAAGATCTTGTTTATATGACATTCAGCAGTACCCCCCCATACCCTAATTCCATATTGCAACACAGATTGTGCGTAAGCAAAGTAGGTCATTCTAGTAATTTGTTGCATTTTCAACTGGCTCATTTTGTAAAATTCATTTGTTAGATACTTGACCTTGTGACATAGAGATTGGATCTGGGAATCCCATCTCAGATGACGGTCAACAATTATTCCCAGGTATTTAACGGTTTTAGAGTCCTCTAGTTTAGGACAGTCACAATCATTCAAATCTATTTTATTACATTTGATATTATGAATTTTCAAGTTTATTCGGTTTACAGGTTGAGTAGCAGCATTTGGTGTGAAGGTCATGAATGAGGATTTTTTATGATTCAGAGTCAGGGTATGATAGTCAAGCCAGTTCTTGACCCTGGAAATACCCTTCTCAGCTGATATTTTAGTACTCTCCCAGTTATCACCCAAAAAAACTAAAGTGGTGTCGTCGGCAAATGAGATTGTTTCACCATTTTGCAAGTCGAGATTCAGGAGGTCATTAATGTATAGTATGAATAAAATTGGTGAGAGTACAGTCCCCTGCGGTAAGCCGTAATCTAGAAGATTTTCAGTACTGGATTTATTTTCAATTGATAATATTTGAGAGCAACCTTCAAGATAGCTTGTAAAAAGTTTCAGGGGCAAACCTCGAATTCCAATTCTATTGAGCTTTTCCAACAGTTTGGTGTGTGGGACAGTATCGAATGCTTTTTTCAAGTCAATAAAAATTGCAATAGATTTTTTATTATTACTAAAATTTTAAGTTAAAGTTTCTACTAATAACGAAATAGCGTCTTCTGTGTTTTTTCCTTCTTGAAATCCAAACTGGTTAGGGTGAATCACCTTACTCACAACCATGTATTGTACTAGCCGCTTTTCAATAAGATTTTCCATGATCTTTGAAAATCCACTTAGCAAGCTTATTGGGCGGTAGTTATTGGGATCGTCAACATCTCCCGATTTATGTAAAGGTATGACTTTAGCCACCTTGAACTCCTCCGGAAAGAAACCTTCTTCAAAGCATTTATTAATTATAATTTTTAACGGTTTAGCAATATAGTGGGCAATGATTTTTAGACAGCTATTATTTATGTTATTAATTCCTGGTGCTGAGCTGGATTTGAGGTCTTTAATTGTTTTGATAATTTCTTCCTCATTTGTTGGGAGAAGGAAAAAGGAATTTGGGAAACCTATTCGTGAAAAACGGGAATTTTGACTTTTTTTGGAGGAGGGATGTTTTTATTTTCTTTATTCAGTTCTTCTGCGAGTACTCTCCCGATAGACGAAAAATGTTTATTTAAAATTTCAGGATCAATATCAGTCTTTGAATTTTTCTTTTCTACATCAAGTATTTCATTTATGGTATTCCATGTCTTCCTGGAGTTACCTCTACTTTGCTCCAATTTATTTCTGTAATACCTAATCTTGGTTTCTTTCAGTAATTTGTTTAGGACATTTCTATAGCGAGTGTAGCATTGTTTCATTTCGTTATTATGTGGTTGCTTCTGTAGTTTTTTGTGCATTTTATTTCTGGTTTGAATAGCTCTTATTAGTCCGGTGGTGATCCATTTCTTTAGTGGTTTATTTCTGTGTGATGTCTTTATTTTGATAGTTGCATTTTCAATATGGGTTGAAAGTTTTTGTTCAAAAGAGTGTACTAGTGTATGGATGTTATTATTATTTATTACCTCCTCCCAATCTTCATTTTCAAGATTTGAAATTAATTTATTGAAAACAATTTTTTCAGTAATAGTGTTTGCTAAATTAGGCCTATCAGAACCACCATCTGTGGTTTTAATATGGATACTGGTGCTGTAATGGTCAGTTATATCGGTCTTGAAAATAGCACCTATCAAATCTTCAGCTTTGAAGGAACTATTTTTGAAAAAGATATGATCAATGCACGATTCCGATTGATTTTGGACTCGAGTAGGTTTATTTATATAGGAGACGAAACCGTTTGAAGACAATATGTTGAAATAATCAATAGAAATAGCGGTAGTCTGTTTTAGATTGATATTGATATCACCAATTAGAATTATATTTTTATGTGCGAGCAGTCTTTCTAAAGTACTTTCCAAAGCATTCGAAAAAAGATTTGCTGATAGAGAGGGTGATCTGTATATTGCAATTAAATTGATCTCATTTTTAGTGATAGGATTTTTAATATTAAGTATCAATGAGTCTGATTCCATAATTTCAATGTTTAATTTGTTAAAAGACAGTTCATTACTGATGAAAACACAGATACCATTCTTTCTATTTCTCTTACCTGGCTGATTTATTGACGAGTAACCATTCAAAACATAGTTGAAAGGCTCGTCTTCGCTCATCCACGTCTCAGACAATACTATAATATCAAATTTTAAGGAACAGTTTTCAATTGTGTAGGCGAATTCATCGAAATTCTTGTTTAGGCTTCGTATGTTCATGTGAAGAACACTCATTGAACTCCTCTCCACATCATTAACAAAATTAATTGGTAGGGGTGGAAGAATATTATCTAACTCAATTGTATCGTAGCATTCCTGTGCAGCTTCATTGTCAAAATTATCAACTATAACCATGAAAGGTTATTAAAAATTTAATTCAAGATTAATAAGGAAAGAGAAAAAATAGACAAGAGAAAGTAGAAGAGATATAAGCTACTAATTTCTTTGAAAAACCATGTGATAAAAAAAAAATTAACGTTAAATGAAAATTTGTTAGTTTTTAATTTTAAAAGTTACTTAAATTAGGTATAGAGAAGAAGTGGTATAGGCACATTCAAGCCATGCCTCAAACGAAATTTTACCGTAAACTTGATCATCTTTCTGTACGGCATTCCTATATTTTGTTTACCTCGAAAAAGAGAGGATAATCCAGTTGACTGAGATAGTAGGCTACTATCGATGAACGAAAATAAAAACAAGAATAAAAATAAAAACAAAGTGCTTAATGTAAGAGAGAGATACCGCCGTGAGTGAGAGGAGAAACTGCATCACTTTTGCTCTATTGCAAACTGTTACTACGATAAGAACAGAAGTAGATGAAGGAATCTCGCTGTATTTTTGAAAGAGAACTGTAACTAGAGAAGTTGGTGATCAGGGTCGACAATGCTATCCGGACTAGGCACTCTAATGATAAGATTGCTTGGAAAGTTTTATCGAGGAACAAAATCATGAAAAGAACAAGAATCAAACATTTAATTGAATTGACAAGTAAGCCGTTGCAGCCTAGAGTGCAATTTATCAATTTTTATATTTTATTTACTTATTTATATTCTTTTTTTACTAGTTAACACAGTCTCTCCGTTCACTCCAAGGCAATAATCCCCTCCAAAAATAACTAAGACCTATGAACATCTCATAAAAGATACATATGTACATTATTAAAGTGAAATAAAAATCGAATATAGAATAAAAGTCATCTCAGCGTTCTCACTTCATTCACATAATTCACACATTTAGAATAAGCACAATTGAGAATTCTCCCCATTACATCCCCCTCCGTTATAAGGCACAATACGAAGATACAAATCACTTGTTACAGAAAAGCAAGGATGGATAGGGGAAAAGAAAAGAACTACGCCTTTCTCGTTCATTGCAATACATTTGAATCATTAAATAGAAATCGCATGATATTGAGATGTGGGAAAAAAATAATATTCAAATTAAGTTAAAAATATAACTGGAAATAATTAAATGAGAGTAATGGGAAAAGAAACAAAAGCTAATCAATTATTATTAGAATTATTCTTATTTGGGAAAAAATCTACATTATCAAATGAAAATAGGTACCATCAGTCAGTCAAGTTGGACTCTTCTTTCGAAAAATTAAGGAGTCAAGTACAGGTGGCCATAAGAGCGTTTAGATCATTATCTGTATTCATAGTAAACACCTTTCCCTTATCCACCTTTTGGACCTTTAGATTTCCATGCCAGTCAACCCAAACATACTTGAACCCCAGGTCCTTCTGAATTTTTTTAGCTTGAGCTAGTAACCTTTTCCGCTCTAGAGTTAATGACAAATCAATATAAATTGGTTGATCGTCACCTTGATTGCCAAAGACTCGAGAGGACAGCTTCCTCAACTGTTTCTTGCCTGCGAGCACCTGGTGAATGACATCGCAACGCACAAACTTGGCGACGATGGTGGGCGTCAGCTGCGCTGCACTCTTCTTTAGGCGGTAACATACGTCAATCGCCTCGGCTCCCACAGTCACGCCAACCGCCTTACATGTCGCTATCACCAAATCTGCCACATTCTCGTTATCACAAACCGGCACACCTCGAATCTCCAGCGTATTCTTCCGGCCATACTGCTCGAGTGCATCCAACTCATTAGTCAAAAGTTCGACATTTTTTCAGTTCTATATTATCCATTTTTAAAGATGAGATGATCTCCTCCTGAGCCTTAATGATTTCACTCTGTGTTGTAAGAATAATGGCGTTCAAACTGAGCTGCTGCTTACACGCATCAAGCGATTCCTCCAGCTTGGCTTGACCACTAAGAATCTCGTTTTTTAAGTCCAATAACAATTTTTTAAAAGCATCATTTGTTATTGTTGACGTGTCAGTGTTATTTGAAGCTTGAGAATCTGAACCAGTAGCCGTTTTCCCTGGTGTAGTTTTCACTGGCGTATCTGAGCTGCTATTACAATGTATTCTCAGTTCCGATAAACAGTTTTTACACGACCTGTTTTTTGATATAAGTTCAAGTTCAGGCTCACTTAAGATCTTTCCACCATCGACACATTTCCCATGGAAAATTAAGCCGCACTGCAAGCACAACACTCCGTCCTTAGCCAAACGATTTACGGACAAATTGCAACTCGCACAATCACTCATTTTAGAGGTAAATTCGGGAAAATAAAAAAGTTTGGAAACGGAAGGAGAAGAAAACAAGTAAAAACTGTACAGAATTAACCAAATTAATAAAAGAGAGGCACGACTGTAGAATAAAGTTACTGCATAGCAAAGATAAGAAGGTTACGATAACGGAGCATCGGTTCAAAATGACCTTCTGCAACGAGAGCTACAGCGATACTGAACATTATAACATTGTTCGAATGATAAGAATATTATTTCAAATAACAAATCTGAAAAGGTGAACGCAATTTGAAAGGGGGGGAAATGATGTCATCGCGCCCGCCCATATCTGTAGGAATACATGCCAAAACAGATGTGGGGGAGAGCGATGCATCAACTCACTGAAGCCGCTTGGCTGTATGTGTGTGCGTGCATGTGTGAACGTTTCATACATACTCTCAACAGAATATAGTACGGAACCTGGGGGTGAAAAGAACAGAGATAGCCGTTGGCAAATACAACAAAATATGATAATTAAAAAACCAATCATTGCAAAGATCAGAACTTCATCACAGTAATTTTAATTGTTCCACATGAATCCACATTAAGAGAGGAGTTTATTGAAGGGCTGTATTGATTAGTATTTATCAACCAATCAAGTATTATCCATTACTCAGACATGATGACATGATTACCTAACATAATGATTCCTAATTATCGGTACAAGAGAATCAAGAGATGGCTAATGGTCAATGTACTTATAAACTTTAGAATCAATAACGCCAACGTGAATAAATATTATCAAAACTTCAATTAACTTGATTTATCTCAATAGTCTGGTAATTGCAATAGAATATAATGCAATAACATCATATTCTATCATCCTGTTTGATTTTCAATTCCACAAGTCATCTTCATTGAGTTGTTGACCACTTTATTGCATCATAATGGTATAAGAATGTGATTTACCACTAGACTGTGAATGTCCGAGGCAGTATACTGGAAGAATAGATTGTTATTACATATGAGAGCCTAAAAGAGAATAAACATTCTGGCTTGTAACAGCGACCTATATTCAGTTCAGTCATGCCTTACTATCTTACAAGAGATAAAATGTAAGATTTACTATTTGTAAATTAGAATTTTGCTCAAGCTTCAATAATATTTTTGCAAAATGAAGATTACATGTATTGATTTGTGAAGCAGTTTATTAATGGAGTCTCAAATATTGATAGTACGTTACTGAAGTGGTTCAATCAGCGTTTGAAGTGCAAGAATAATTTGCTCAAATTAGATAATATTTATTAAAGACTTTGTACTCCCGATGGAAAGGCAACTGCTTGAGGCTAGCTCCACTACTGTCAAGTTTTCCGAAATCTCTATCAGTGTTCGAAGAGCTCACAAAGAAGTCCATTCATCGTGCATCATCATCCTCACAGTTTTCAGGCAGCCGGAATATACGGACTCATCGTGCCTATCGAAAACACAGGATTGTGCTGCTTGAACATCTTGGTAATGCCTGGATCGATAAAGGCACCACTGGGTTATCAAGTCATCGATAAGATCATTCGGCTATGATTCCACTATTCTCAAGTATCTCAAGTATGTTCACAATAAACTGAACTATATACTTAATAAATATATACATAATGCTTTGAACGTACGATGACTTCACAATGCTGAATCGCTGATAATCCATGAGGAAAAAAGTTCATCTAGTTTGTAGGAGTAATCTAGACAGGATGATTTACTATTTGACAATGTTTCTGCATCAGTAAGCCCTGTTCATCAGGTTTGACAGTCAGCCAGCGAATACTAATCACGTCACCTCTGGTTGGCCACGCATGACTTTCTCAGTTATTGAAGACACTAAGGGAAGAAAGTTGTTTGATAGTCAGACTTATACATAAAAACCATGCTAGACTAGAATTTTTAAGTCGTTGATCCAATGATGCGACTATGTTCGTTTTCTAAACTGTAACTTATGCATGATTTAATGCGCTATCAAAGATTTCCCACAAGCCGTGCCAGGTCGCTATAGTGAGATCCACTCTCAACTGTCAGCCTTCCTTATTAATAGCTACAGCGCCTCCAAATAAACTGGTGCTGGCCGTTTGAAGTGAATCTTATAGACGCGAAGCTGTACTGCATTAAACTTAATCGGTGTTACTGGCTAGCAAAGCATCACTTTCTAAGCTGCAATTTTCGTTAGAAGACCGACACTCATTTTGCATTCATTTTGCATGAGAACTGTCATTTTCCGCGTCTCCAACTTCCTTACCAGAGACATGCCACCGCCATTATTACATTCAAACACATTACATTTGCTAGCTTTAATTTGAATCATCATAATATTATGCTTGTATTGAGTGGAAATTAATCCAGAACTAGAATATTCCTGGTGGTTGATCTTTTGCTAAGATTTCTCATGTTTGACTTTGAAGTGCAATTTCAGTCATTAAAAATATTCCACTCAGAAACTGCAGGCATGCTGTTAGTTCAACCAACACCTAGGGAAATGATGGCGTAACTCCCTCTGCCTTAACGAGTGATTGCTACAAAAGTAGAAAACTGTGAATAATGTAACATTTCTTTCTCTCAATTTTCAATTGCTTTTTCCTTATAGAAAATTTTGCGGGATGGAACCGTTATAGGAGAGTTCTTACATAAAGCATTGCATTGGGAGTTTTTAACAAATTTTCAAGTAACTGAACTATCCTTCAAGCTCTTAAGGCTTTTCCACTGGATTCACTAAGGGAGGGTTTTAATCTCACTTTTCCATTTTTAGTATCTTAATCAGTCAAATAGTCTGAGGATTTATCTGTTAAGCTGTTGAACATAGTTATTAAACAAACAACAGTTAATGCACAGCAATATCTTATTCAATTGAAAAGAAGAAGGAATTTACAGTTCATATTCTTCATTTATTGAACGAGCGTCAGCGAGTTCTCACTTTTGCCTCAAGGCCAAAGTCGTTGTCCGTCTGTGGATTTGTTTGTATGTTTGTTTGTACATTCTACAATAACTTTTGAAGGAATTGATGAATCATTAAACACTTACCGTACTCTTCGAATGTGAATTCAAGTTTGTTTTCTACAGGTCAAGTTCGTTTAAAAACAAATTTGACTCACTCCTTCGTCCTTTTTCAAGATACAAAAATAACATTAAAAGTGCTAAAGAGAAAAAATTGTTGTGATTTTCTATCTATCTGAAGAAGCTGATGCTATTTGAGAGTTATCATACAGACTGTCCTTCATATGCTGATTTCAGTTGATTAATATACAGCATATTTAATTTATAACTTTTACATCTACTTGCTTCTGTTAACTTGTCTCTGCCTGTCTATTATTATGTCTGTAACATACTCCTAATATGAACTAGTGACCCCCTGGATTGAAGAACTCTCTCACTAACTGTTGTATTGATTTCTGAGGCTCACCTCACAACTCGGCTTCCCACCTCATAAGCAGTTGAGCTCTCGTCAAGGCAACATACCTGAGAGGTTAACATGCAATCCGAAAAGGAAGCATAGCCAGATAGCCAACTATACCTGCACATGTACACCCGAGGAGATACCTGTCATTCACGCATCAACCAACACATGTAAGTACATTTTTACTTTGATTTTATCCTCTCAGGAGAGTCGGAGGAGAGGAAAATTGTCCTTGAAGGACAATTTTTGTCCTCGGAGGAGAATTTTTGTCCTCAGAGGGAGGATTTTTGTCTTTGGAGGGAGGATTTTTGTCCTCTGAGGACAATTATTGTCCTTGGAGGGGAGGATTTTTGTCATCAGAGGACAATTTTTGTCCTCGGAGGGGAGGATTTTCTGACTAATCTTCTCCTCCTCCTTCTTTCTCGCACTCTTCATATAAACAAAATGGTAAATGTATTACTTTTTCAAATGGATTTTCGATAATATATTTGCAATACACACATTGCAGATAGTGATTTTTATGTAAGAAATAACCATTTCTCGCAAAATAGTCTGCTTTATCAGATAATGATTTACAATAGTCACAGTGTAGATGTCGATGATGATTTTCAAAATAAAAGTTAAAAGTAAAATATCTTTCTTCATATTGACGTAGAATATTATTATCGAAATTCTCCTCTTCAATTGTTATATTATCTTTCCTTCTCAATGCACAGTTTGGACTGTACCTTGCATGTTCTATTGCTGGTATGTCACTTTCTTCCCATTTTCCCAGATAAATTGAACAAAATACACAGCGCGCAATGTCTGGTACACATGCGAATATAAATCCTTCTTTTGCCATGTTTTCCGCCGACAAATGCTGAGAAGATTTCGACCATCTTCTATCAAAAGTTAATAATCTTAATCTTTCATGCAACATTATGTGTTGTTGAGATAAAATTTCACACAGCATTCTTCTACCAATGCTAATTCACAACTGATTTAAAAACATGCAGTTGTACTCTATCACTCTTATTCTATATCATCCTGATCGTTATTCTTTTGTTTTTCGTATAGGTAAGAAATCACCTTGCTATGCTTTCAACGAAGACTGTTTAAACGAGGCCCACTCCACCACCTCATGTCACATCACCAGTCTTTGACAGCATCCAAATCTTGTTTCAATAAGTCTGTATGACGTCATTTCTCAACTATCTTACTATTAATACCACTGCATTGATCTGTATTCGTTCAGTTTGATAGTGTCAACGGTGCAGTAAACATGGATACTTCTAAGGTGTTTAATGTACCTATGCTATGTGGTAATAAAATCAAGCCTACCAATGAGCGGTTTGGTTTGTGGCTTCTATCAGAAATCTTGTGCAACGACAACCTTGTGACAGACATTGGAAATATTGATTACACTGCTGGGGAAGAACTGTTTGTGCAGGATGAGTCAAATCTTGCGCCTATTACAGAACCTTTTTGTGACAATATAATGCTTGTGAAAATCTGTGCTTTGGATGATCATGAGCCAATGGATAAGAGACGTTTTGTTCTAGAAAAGGATATATGTGCTGCATTCAACTTATATTTAAGAGGCAAATTCTCTAATATGGTGTCAGCTAAACATGGAGTCAAAGCAAAGGTGCCTTACCTATTGCACAGTGGAGGTGATATGTCTCAAAAGATTCTACAAGTGCTTGGCAATGACAATTACATCGAAGTTAAACAAAAATACCAGGAACCAGTGGGGATACCTGTGGGATATCTCACAAAGTGGAGCTTGCAGATGTCCCAATTGTTACATTGATGGAAGAGCTACCGAGATTATTGGAGCAGCTGAGAAAGGAGCATTTCTATCTAATAGACTTGGACATAACACAGGACTTTGCTGGAATATTCAACAAGAATGGGATGTGTGACTTTCTAACTACAAATCATCGTTTCTGCTTTCAAGGAGAATATAAAGAAGACTATAATGTGATAGCAGATAACAATAAAACTGTTGGCATTGATTGCTTGAGTTGGGTTAATAATGTGAGGGTGAAAATTTATAATAAGTTTGTATGTCAAATAACAAGCTCTGGTGTAAATAAGCAGTTAGGTAACCATATTGTAGACTTTATTGACTGTCCAGATTCAAGATTACGGGAAACTTTCACCTCTCCCGCAGGCAAAATGCATGGTATTACACGTTTGGAAGCTACAATCTATAACTACAGTTTAACAAATAGAGACAATAGCAAAACCTTTGACCCTATTCGGGATAGCTTGTCACTTTTGAATGATAGTAGAAATTATTTCCAAAATGCTCCAATTTATTCTGTGTCCTTGGCTAAAATTTTGAGAAAACTGACAGATAATTTGAAAAATAGTTGTTGTCTCGTCTATAATGATCTTCTACAGTATGTTTACTGGGGTAATAGCAATACCAAGAAATTGACTGGAGTACAAGTAAAGCTCCCCACTGACCCACAACATAGAAATAAAATAATTTCTCATGTTATTTCTGCATTCAGTTTCAATTTACTACCTATCAATTATGTAGAAATTTTTGAGGATCCATCAAACAAAAATAATGTCAGTTTCTCACAAAAGTGCCATATTAAGAGTGGTGAGACATATTTCTCCAAGTCAACCACAGTTTTCTCTACCATATCCTAAGTTGTTGACCTAGATGAGTTGGGCCTTGTAGCAACAGGTAACTTGATACCACAAGTCTTAAGAAAACGAGCAAACATAACCTGTAAGCTTCTCCCATACCCTGTTAAGGAGATACAGCCCTTGTCTCCTATCACAGTGCTATCACCCAAGAAGCATAAGCTAGAACTGGATGAAATTGATCTAAAACGGAGGAAAATTGAGTTTTTTGAAGCCACACAGTCATTTAGGGAACAGCATAAGCAGCTAGAAGAATTTGAGGAAGAAATAGAAAATTTGAGAGAGGAACTTGAGCCATATTTCCATTCACATTGGCAAAATTTTGATCTAAGTGGAGTGTGGTTTATGTGTTTATGTGTTTATGTGATCTAAGTGTGGAGAGTTTTACCCAAAAATACGTATGGAATGTCGGCGCCCATATTGCTCGAGGTCGTCGACCTTCAGGTGACAAGACACCTCTAGCTCACGAATTCTATCGTGCAGCTGTTTGTTCTCCTCCTTCAATGCCTGAAGTTCCTCAAAGATAGACTTCACTGCCATTGATACAGCACAATGGACAGACTCTTCGATTTGCTGTCGAATAATTCGGAGGGTCTCTTCAGACAGTGATCCAGAAATAGCTGGCCCTGGCTTCGGAGCATTGACCTCATTCCTCGGTGTGCCTCTGTTCGGTCGAACCATCGTGTACCGTTAGGTGGATTTACACTTTCACAGGCGAGAAGGTAGACTGAAGAATTAGGAATGTTTTTTCAAGATAAATAAAAAGAGTGTGAGTTAATCAAAAATATAATTTCACTATTGAATTAAGCTCGAGAAACTGAATAACTAGATGTAGAGAGAGAGAGAGTAGCATTAGATGTAGAGAGAGATAGGGAATTTCTCAATCCACTTTACTCTGTCAGTATAGCAATAGATGTAGAGAGAGAGAGAGGGAATTTCTCAATTCACTTTAATCTGTCAGTATAGATGTAGAGAGGGAAATTTTCCCCTTGAAGGGAAATTATTTTTTCCCTCACTTTCTTCACCCCCCTCATCGCCAATGGGGAAGGGGAAGGGAAAATCTATTTTGAGAGAGAGAGTGAGAGAGAGAGATATCTCTTTCTCTTCCTTCATCCCCCTCATCACCACTGGTGCAGGAGAAGGGAAAATCTATTTTGAGAGAGAGAGTGAGAGAGAGATATATCTCTTTCTCTTTCTTCATCCCCCTCATCACCACTGGAGCAGGGGAAGGGAAAATCAATTTTTAGAACAGAGAGCCCCCTCGTCATCACTGGGCAAGGGGAAGGGAAAATCTATTTTTAGAACAGGGGATGGTAGAGGGAGGAGGGGGATTTCGAGCAAAAAAGTGTGTTTAAAGTTTCAAGTTATACCTACTAATATATGCCCCTCTGTATAATATCAGACCTGAGAATTTATTTAATTGGTGGAGAAATCTGCAGTTAATCCCAGATGTAGGATTGGAGTGTTCCAATAATATTGAGCTTAAACAAAGCGATCTTGAAATCATTACCTGGTTGTTGTTCTGATAGAGAGCCAATGCAACCCGAACAAAGATATAGATCACAAATCCATGTACGATTGTGCCTCTTACCGCTATCAGAATTGATGATGAATATTTTATTAAATTAACATAATTTCTGAAAAGGGGTTTGAGTACAGAATCTAATCCTATCAGTGTTGGATTACATTGACTTAAATCCTGCAAAATGTTGCATACACTGCTTAATTTAGTCTGGAAATTATAAGCTAAGCTGCCAACAGTGACCAATGTAAAAGCAAATATGAGCAAAGCTATATTTATTAATCCCGCAGTGATCCACTGATACATTAGCAACCATCCACAACCTTCCACTCAATTAATTTCCCGACTTGTTACACTGACCATATGAGGTCTATCACAATACCAATGGTAACGTGTCAAAGAGATATCAAGGTTTTCAGAAAAGAAACGAACCGGAAGATATGCTCAGTTATTTCAATATATTGACAATTTTCAAGATAAGCAGATAATAAATAATGATTTTTAAAGTTAATGATGATGATCTGTATAACGTGTTCTGGTTTAACAATACCAGACATGTACAGATTACAATGTAATAATGATTTAAAAATTGAAAGAAGCTGTATGTTAAAAATAATAATTACAGGGTGTGAGTTCTGCTTTGGAATAGCTTGATCGATAGACAGATTATTACAAATTGATCTAATTTGATGATGATTATTATAATGTGGATTAACGTTGGATTTCCCCTGATTACAATCTGGTCATGACCATTGATTTTCAATAGAATTTATATCACTCATGAATCGTAGATGGGGCCCCAATATATTTATTTGAAGAACACTCACGCGACTATGTTTTCCTTTCTCCTTGGTTCGCAAATAATTATTCTTCTGCCATGTGCTGGATTTTCTGGCCTCCAAGTAGAATGTGTTGCTGGTAAATTACTCTGCAATTTATGTAGATTTAATCGGGTATTTTACGTTAATTATTATCTCCACAAACAAAAAGGAACTTTACAATTAACATTTAAATTCACAAATGAACAGTTAATAATAATTTACATAAAATTTTTCAACAAGAATGCAAGCTTACTCAAAAACGTGTGACTATGGCAAGGGCAGTGCTAGAACAGCCTAAAATCTTCTCCTCCAAATTCAATTCACAATTCTAGGAATCTCTTTGTTTCTAATTTGCATAGGATGATTGCTATTGGTTGCAGCTGAGTGACTTAGTGCACACGTCATATTTTTATGAAAAATGATTCCTTTGTTTACATTCAATTCTCTGACTCACAAGACGAATAAATACATTAGAACATAAATATAATTCAATCATTTCAAAACACAGTTCAATTCCAACAGTGTAGGTGAATTAATAATAATAAATAAAATTACAATAACAGAGATCTCGACATTCTATGTTGCATCTCAACAATTCAAATTTTAGTATCTTTTTCTTTATCCTCTGATTGGTTGTTCGTGCAAACAGGAATGAATCTAGCAAGATCACTTCTATTTAATATTTATTTGTTGATTATTCTAACATTAATTATAATAAAATTAAATAGTACCATTTGTCAATGTAAACTTACATACAAAGAGTATTTGTAACTTTTTGCTATTATTGTACATCAGAATACTGTATCTTTTTTATAATTTGTTTTTCAAAAATAAACTCATTTATTGTGCTAATAATATTGATTAGCCTATTATTATAGACTCCTTTTTTCCTACACAATAACGAAAAATAATAATTTATGAATAACATGCCATCACATTATATTATACAATAAGCAGGTCTGAACGATCTCGACTCTATATTGGTTTTCTAAGCGTTTGAACGTTTTAGGTTAGGTTTACCACAACATTCCCTTAACCTATAGATGTGATTTTAATATGTAAATGGGTAGAATTATTGAGAGGAGGTGAATTAATTTAATTTTTTATTTCTCATGATACGCCAATCTAAAATCATTGAACTTTGGACTCGATGGCGTGATCGGACTGAATTTTCTAATGTTCATTTTTTTTCTAGACGTAAGGGTATTTCAATTTTCTCTAGTGTGAGAAATAGATTATTGCGTTTTAGAATATAAGAATTGTGCACAGTACAGCGTATTCTTCTGCCTCGTGGAGAAAAAACTGCAATCTGGTAACAGTTTTCCACGAGGAACTATCTCTTTCTCCATCCAATTTTGAGCTCTCACTCTTTCTCTGCCGTGAGAAAAAGGTGAGTTTCCCAAGCGTTTTAGGCTAGGGTAATGTCCATGGACAGCCCTCGAGTCAGTCAGCGATGGACTCCTGAGCGAATGGTTACTCTCTAACGCGAGACGCACTGCGGTGAAATAAGTTTTAATTGTTATATTTGGTTAAATTTATTTTGTGATTCGAACGATAAAAATCAAGTTCAATTGATTCGTTAAATTTGTTGTAATTATTCACGTGCTACGAGCAATAAAATTTGTCTTTAGTGTTTAGTTGATGTCGAATTAATTCGTTGTACTCATTGTGTTATGTTGAACAATTCGTGAGTTATGAACGATAGAATCTTTCTTTGTGTTTCGTTATAATATTGTTGAAATTATTCGAGCGAATTAACCGGTGAATTATTGGATCATGAAAATATTGGACCATTTATAGCAACCATATCGCAGGATGAAAGTGATAGCCAAGAGATTCGTCAGAAGATAAAAGAAAAAATAGCTCACCTTCCAGGAAGAGAGAGAGAGCAATCCTGGAGCCTGTTCTAATAAAATATTGGGCAGTGTTTGGGGAACCAGATACGGAGGGTTGTAATGTTCCTGTAGAACATAAGATTCCAACCACAGACGACAGACCCATCAGGAAAAGACCGTACAGAGTCCCCTTTCATTTAAGACCAGTAGTAGAGGAACACCTTTCGGATATGCTTAACTAGGGAGTAATCGTACCATCTATGAGTCCTTATAGTGCGCCAGTTGTTTTAGTCAAGAAAAAATCCACTGACGGAACAATAAAATACCGTTTTTGTACTGATTATCGCGCCCTTAATGAAGTTACAAAAACAGATGCCTATCCATTGCCTCTAATCAACGAAACTTTAGAACATCTGGGAAACTGCTGTTATTTCTCTACACTCGATTTGACTGCTGGATACCACCAGATTAAAATTGCTAAGGAAGATCAAGAAAAGATGGCGTTCACAACGGTAGGCGGGCATTTTGAATACCAACGTATGGCGTTCGGGCTATGTGGAGCACCAGCAACGTTTCAGAGACTAATGGACAATATTCTTGCCTCCGTAAAAGGTACTGGATGTTTCATATATTTAGATGACGTAGTGATAGCCAGTAGTTCAATTCAAGAGCATGCCAAACGGATAGACCAAGTACTTGGAATTTTAGAGAATGTAAACTTGAAAGCCAATTTAGAAAAATGTCATTTTGGAAAGGAGGAAGTACAATATTTGGGACATGTAGTATCAGCAGAAGGAGTGAAACCTGACCCATCGAAAATAGAAGCAGTAGCAAAATTCCCAACTCCAAAAACCGTGAAAGAAGTAAGAGGATTTCTAGGTCTAGCTACAGGAGATTTGTACCAGATTTTGCGGAAATAGCATGACCAATGACTCAATTAACAAAGAAGGAAGTGAAATTCGATTGGGGAGTTATACAAGAACAGGCATTCAACAGCTTGAAACAGACCCTATGTTCAGACCGAGTGCTAGCCTTTCCTGATTTTACAAAACCATTCACAGTAGCAACCGATGCATCAGGGGTGGCTGTTGGTGCAATACTATCACAAGACTTTGATGGAGAGGAACGACCTATCGCCTATGCAAGTAGACAATTGAATACAGCCGAAAGGAACTATTCGACAACTGAAAGAGAGCTCTTAGCCATAATATGGGCAGTAACCACCCAGTTCAGATGTTATCTCCTGGGAAGAAAGTTTACTCTTATCACTGACCATGCAGCCCTAAAATGGATGCTGAGTTTGAGAGATCCTTCTTCACGGTTAACATGATGGGCCTTAAGATTATCCGAATACGAGTACAGTGTGGTGCATCGACCTGGGAAGAAACATGTAAATTGTGATGCTCTTAGTCGAGCTGTAATGACGATTGAAAACTGTGAATTATCAGAGGAAGAAATAGTCAAAGAACAAAAAGGGGATGATTGGTGTAATAAGATTCTACAAACTGGAGAGGGTCAATGCGAAAACGGAATAATCTGGTGGACTGAAAATATAGAAGAGAACAGACAGTGGAAATTAGCTATACCCCAATCTATGCGAATGAATATAATCGAGCTCAACCACAGCATGCCATGGGCGGGCCATCCAGGACGAGAACGAACAAGCCGCTTGATGAAACAACGTTACTATTGGCCACGTATAGACGAAGATGTAAAAAATTTCGTAATGAGATGTCATGAGTGTGCTCGAAGGAAAACACCCATCATGTTAAAAGCACCCTTACAAACTGCAGAGGAACCTGGATATCCGTTTGAACTGATAAGTGTCGATGTAGTTGGTCCATTGCCTGTAACACAAGCTGGCAATAGATACTATGTTAGTTTCATTGATCATTTCACCTGCTATGCAGAGGCCGTGCCAGTTCGCGACCAGACAGCAGAGACGATCGCACGTGTGTTTGTTACCCACGTTATCACCCGACACGGCGTACCAGGACGACTTCTTAGCGATCAAGGCCGCAACTTTCTTTCCCAACTGTTCACCGAGGTGTGTAAACTATTAGGAGTTAAGAAGTTGAGGACGACAGCATACCATCCCGAAGGAAATGGTAGATTGGAGCGCCTGCATAGGACACTGAATGAATCAATTGCACACTATGTGCAGAGGGATGGAGCTGACTGGGATAAATGGCTACCATATGTATTAGCCGCCTATAGATCTATCCCTCATGCATCGACTGGATACTCCCCTTATTATCTGCTACACGGAAGAGAGATGATATTTCCAGGGACCTGTGTAATCCCAAGGGAAGTCCAGGAGACGGCCGTGGGCGACCATCTAATCAAACTGCAGAATAAATTGTCACAAGCCTACAGAACAACCCACGAAAAATCCGTGCAATCTGCTGAAAAAAGATCTAAGATAATCAATAAAGGGAGAAAGCTGAGAGAATTTGCAGTTGGAGAATCAGTCTATCTATACGACCCTGCTGTCAAACCGGGAGAGGTGACCAAATTCCACCAACCCTGGAATGGACCATTTATCATTGTTAAAAAGTTATTGATAGTGAACTATGCATTACAACTACCAGATGGGAGACAAGTCGTAGTGCACGTAAATAGGCTGAAATCTAGTAACAAGGAGAAACATAGTACCAATGACTCAAAAGCAGAGAAGGAAGTCGAGAACGATATAATGGACAATGACGAATACATGAACGTAACAAATGGAGAAGAAGAACCTTATCAACAGCCAGATAGCGACGAAGATGAATATGTTGAGGAATCACGAAATCGCGTCGACAACAATGACGAGATGGGATCAGAAGAAGGAAACGTGGAAGTGATGGAGCCCTCTTCACCGGATAACGTTTTTGATGACGATTCACAGGACCTCACTTTTGAACCAACCGAGCGTGTAAATCTGGAGCAGAGATCACCATATCCTCTGCGATCGAGAGCACGCACAATCACCTAGAGTATAAGGAATAAGGAGAATATGACCCAAGCATGTCATAAAACTGCGTTCAAAATTAGGGTAGGCGAACAATATTTGGAAAATGAGAGAAAGTTATGACCCGAGCATGTCAGAAAACTGCGTTCGAGAATTAGTGTAGAAAAAACGGTATTTAAGGTATGAATGAATTCGTACGGAAAAATTAATGTATTTGATGTAACATTGAATGGAGTATAATTACGTTATAATTGGAGTAGAACGAAATAGGAAAGGAATTTCGAGTAAGAAGCTATTGTATCGAGATGAAAAAAAAAGACCATGAATAATATTAAATTTCATAATATTATTATCGAGAATGAATGAGTGTGATAGATCAATACACTATTCACGAGCGAAATGAAATAAAGGAAAGAAGAGGGACAGCCGCCTATTGTTATAAGATGTCAAGGCATACACAATGGCATGCTAATCGCTTCAAAACGAGATGAAGGTAGATCCGACAAACTATTAAGGAATTAGTTTACAAAAAAAAAACAAACAACGATCTACGATTAGTATGAAGATGAATGAATATTGATAAGACGATGACGTTATTATGATGTTGATGAATACTAGACGATTATAGATTAGAACTGCTGCGCTATTTTGTTGATTTATATGTGATTATGAATAAGGTGCGATAAAAATATAAGTGATAAAGTTGCTAACTCATATGCTGCTTACGAAAATTAATGCAATTATCGATTGCTGACGACTACTGTGTATAATTTTTATGTAATGATGAATTATTGTAATGTATCCTTAATCGCGATTCAATAATTATGATTCCGATGAGAATATGATTTCGATGAATTATTGATTTATGTTGTACTTGATGAGTAATTTGATAACGAGTGGTTATGGTTATTTGATGTTTTGATTGATAACGATTAATTTGATTGAGTCCAAGACTATGAAATATTAACTGTTGTATTATGTTATGATGATATTGATGATTTCGTGATTATTGTAGTTCAATGTGTTAGGAAGAATTGTTTTAGATTATGTGACTATGATGTATAAAAATTAATTTCGATACATTGATACAGAGATGCAGTAATTGATTGTAATTTTATAATTGAGATTAGATTGATGAGGAATGATGTTTAGTTATTGTTAAATTGTTATCTTGTAAGTCGTGTTGAGAATAATTGCAACTGTATAATATTGAATTGTCATTGAATTTTGTGGAATAGTTTATGAATATTTTCAATGGAATATTACGAAATTTATTGTATCTGATTCGAGAACGTTATAATTGCTGTTGCGGTAAGGGATGACCAGTTGGTTAGTAAAAACCATAAGGGGTGAGGGCTATCGTTGAATTGAGTAGGCGGTAGTACTCAAACCGAGCCCTGGTTGAGCTTCCCTGGAATAGGCCCACGTTCTAGAAGAGAACAAGAAACGTTCCAATTTATTTTAGTAAGGATTTAGTAGTGGAAGAATTTTAGTAGTAAAACTTTTGTTGTGATAAAATGTACTTCAATACAAATGTGAATAAAACCAATAAACGACAAATGACAACGTTAGAGACTATAGAATAATATTATTGTGATTGATAGAAAGGTTTGCAAGCAGGCCTATAATCTAGGAAAATGATTTGTTCAAGATTACGGGTTGAATTATTGTGACGGAAGGTAATTTATTGTATCGAATTACATGATAGAAGAAAAGTGACAAACACGCCTAAGCTAATACCCATTGTTTACCACAAATCAATAGAAACGGCAACCATGTTCACGCAGGTAAACGAACGACAGCCGTGAGAAAAATATTAGAGAAAAATTTATTAATTTCTGCGATTGGAATCTTATGCAATCTAGCGGCGACAGTTGTAACTATAACAATGGAGTCCAATGTTTACATTGTAGGTCAACGGTTCTACCTTGTGACAGCCTTGTTGAATCAGCGTTCCTAGGCAACAATGAATATTGAGTCACCGTTGTTCAGAGAAATTGTTAACTTCAATTGGCACTTGACATTAAAACCGGTTTTTTAATTGGAATTGATCGAAATTGAATGAATGGGTAACCAAATTGTCAACCCATAAAAATTAATGGAGGTGTGGTGGAATTATGGTGGAATAAGGGTGGAATAAAGGCAACTCTGACAGAATAGAACATCGAATATAATTGGTTACAGGTGTGATGTCTAACTCTCCACATGAAGCTAACAAGGAGGGAGTATGGTTCGAAAGTATGGGAGAGGCGCTTATTACCGGAGAGAAGTGGACCATCGTCATCGAAATCAATCTCACTGAAACTCGACAAGAAGTAGCCGAACTTCAGGGACGAACAGAGGATACAGCGTACCTGCTAGCACAAGCGGCCGAGAAACTCCCTGCTCTAGGAGTTCAACATAAAGTACTTCAACGAATAATAACAATGGAAAGTGAATTGAAAGATATTGTACAAACGTTAACCGATCTGTACTATGGACGGAGCCGTAGAGGATTAATAAACTTGGGGGGGGAAAGATCCTTCATATTTTATTTGGAGTAGCCGAGAGTGAGGACTTAGAGAAGGTACAACACAGCGAAGAGTTGACGAAATTGAAAACTGCCAGTTTAATACACATTGGAGGAGAACACTTGACCGTTACTAGAGAACTTAGTCGGAAAACGGAGCGTAATCATCAAGAGTTAGGAAGGGTTTCACAAGAAATCTATGGTAATCTAACTGTTCTCATGAATCAATTTTTGACAACTAATAAGAAAACTATTGAAGTAGAGAACTTACTACATGTATATATGGATACTTCTACTGCGTTAGAAGAATTAGAACTTGCTACTTTTAAGGCCCTAATAGATTTAAGAAAAATTTTACAATGTCTAAATGATCCTGCTAACGTGGCAAATTGAGTATGAATTTATTATCGCCTTTAGAATTAAGAAATATATTGTTAAAGGTTCGGTCAAGTTTACCTAGTGGCTTAGAATTAGTTTTTGGAACAGACATTTCTCAAGTGATGGCGTTTTACCAGTTGATAAAGACTTGTGCGGTAACCAGTGGTGGAGTGATTAAACTATTGTTGACTGTACCCCTCTCTTCAATTGGACGCAGATTTGATATGTTTCAGGCACTTGTACTCCCCGTCAAGGACTTCCACACTAATGTGAGTGTGCGTTACCAACTCGACTCTACAATTCTATTTGTCAGCAAGGACAGAGACCGTTATTCCACATTGAGTGAATCAATGCTTGAACAGTGTAACCGAGTGGGCTCGCTCACCCTTTGTCCAGCATTTTCACCACTCTATGCCAGACACCACCCGTCCTGTCTGAGCCTCTTGTTCCTGGGAGAGATCACGCTCGCCCGTCAGCACTGCACACGTCTTGTGCTGACTAAGGATCATCCTGACGTCTGGCTATGGCGTCGGAGCAATAACAGCTTCTAAATATAGCCTGTCAATGGAGAAACGATTCGTCTCTCAATGCAAGACGGGCGGGCAGACGACTGTGGACGAGTTACACCTTCATGGCACTGGAGCGATGCGAGCGATAAAGGGGTGCACACTCAGTCACCCCTCATATCAGATTCCTGCACCAACCAGCCTTGGTGGTCGAACCGAGGTGCGACTGAGGCCAGTGGCCATCGACATCCCAGCGGCCCTGTCATTGGCTGAGGGTCGATTCTCGGCTTCCCAGATTCGCCTGCAGCTGGCGAGACGTCTGCAAGAAGGTCGTGCTTGGCCTGGAACGAGTGGAGTGGAAGAGGTCACGGTCAACCACTTGATGAACTCCCTACGAGAGTTGGAGGCGGAGGAGTCTTCTGACCAGCTGGTTCCCTGCTGGTACTACGTTATAGCAGCGGTCACTATGGTAATGGCACTGTCCGGCGGCGCGGTGGCCTGGAGGCTGCTGACCAGTCAGACCTCCCCCACCACCAGCGGCGAGGAGGCGCCTGCACCTCTGCCCCAGGTGACCACCACCCAACAAGTGAGTTCTAGTGATAGTGCCATAAACAAAGCCAAAGTTCCCAAGGTGTCAAAGAAAGAGAGTGCGGTTAGAAGTGCGGAAGGGGATGTCCACCCTTCCCCGAAGGGGGGTGCAATGTAAATGGGTAGAATTATTGAGAGGAGGTGAATTAATTTAATTTTTTATTTCTCATGATACGCCAATCTAAAATCATTGAACTTTGGACTCGATGGCGTGATCGGACTGAATTTTCTAATGTTCATTTTTTTTCTAGACGTAAGGGTATTTCAATTTTCTCTAGTGTGAGAAATAGATTATTGCGTTTTAGAATATAAGAATTGTGCACAGTACAGCGTATTCTTCTGCCTCGTGGAGAAAAAACTGCAATCTGGTGACAGTTTTCCATTAGGAACTATCTCTTTCTCCATCCAATTTTGAGCTCTCACTCTTTCTCTGCCGTGAGAAAAAGGTGAGTTTCCCAAGCGTTTTAGGCTAGGGTAATGTCCATGGACAGCCCTCGAGTCAGTCAGCGATGGACTCCTGAGCGAACGGTTACTCTCTAACGCGAGACGCACTGCGGTGAAATAAGTTTTAATTGTTATATTTGGTTAAATTTATTTTGTGATTCGAACGATAAAAATCAAGTTCAATTGATTCGTTATATTTGTTGTAATTATTCGCGTGCTACGAGCGATAAAATTTGTCTTTAGTGTTTAGTTGATGTCGAATTAATTCGTTGTACTCATTGTGTTATGTTGAACAATTCGTGAGATATGAACGATAGAATCTTTCTTTGTGTTTCGTTATAATATTGTTGAAATTATTCGAGCGATACGGACAATAAGGATTGGTTCCAGTTTTTCGTTATAGGCTAATTTGTTGAACTTATTCCTGAAGTATGAACGATAATGTTCGCCTGTAGTTTTCTGATATATTTTGTGGAACTTATTCGTGTGATTATTTTCCGTGAGAACAATAAATTAATTCGCGGGAACAACGTATTCGTGTGACTCTAACCTGAATCCAGAAGCCAAGATGCGGTTTTGGATCCTAATGAAAGTGACCCTCGGAATTATTATCACGGGTGAGTGAATCTTTTCTGGCCACTATAATTGATTAATATTTGACCGAACCTTCCCTTTGGAATTGTCGAGAATTACTTTTATCTTAGTATATTTGGCGGCTGGAGTAAGAGATAGGTTGTACTGTGCTATTATTATTTAATATTATTTAATTGACCAAGTTGATAATTACTCTGAATGTTATTTAATTGAAATGTTAGTGTTTTATTATAATTTGATTTGGACGAGAGTGGCGAAGGGTTTTTATATTCCAACGGTAACAGCTAATTGGATACTCTCGCCTACTATTGAGGAACTCTTATAATAAATTTGTCCAATTTATTCAATTGTACCATTAACGAGAAGACAGTTATAATTTTGTTAACAATTATCCTGACGACAGTTGCATATTTTCATGATGTAGAGAGTATTTAAATGTGTGTACCTATGTTACTTTTTAAGCCGATGTCTAAGGCATTAATTTGGTGTAGTATAAAAATTCGAATTTAATGTGAGTTCAGAAGAACTTTATGTTTCAACGTTAACAACTAATTGGACATTCTTGCGAACTAGTGAGGGATACATAATATTGATCTATTCAATTTATTTTGTAAATTAAATCTATTTCATTTCAACAGTCGTTGTTTCTCCAGTCGCCTTGTTCTCACTTAGTTAAGGCATGTTTAATAGATAAGAGGGAGAGTCGAACAGTTCTGCTGTGGTCTGCGTCTCCTGGAGGAGTTTGTGCCTCTTTCCCATTGGGGTTGAGATTTCAACCCACTCGAACTCAGAGGGCCTCTTCCAGGGTCGTATAGGCAGGACTGGGCCGACCTCCTAACTAGGTTTAAGTTTATGTCCGAACTGGTTGGGCCCGCTACCAGATCTACCCGCCAGTTCGGTTACAAATACAATAATTTTACAAATTAATAGAATAAATAATATAATAAGCAATATGAACTCAATTGGTTTACTGGAAGAGACTGATTTAATTTGATATTGTTATCAGTTAGCGGTAACGTTGATAACCATTACATTTCGAGATTGTTTGCTGCCTCTACCTTGATTTTCACAATATGATTTAAAGAATTAGTTTTTTCTTAAGTAGCCACTGGAACGATTCGTCACAGTATTCTCTCATATTATTTTTATATTTATCGTTCCTATTTTCCAATATTGCTTGTTTGATATTTTCATGCATATTATATATTTTTATTTGTTGAATGGTATACCCTTCATTTATAATCCTGTCTTCATGCATGACCAATCTTGTTCTAGCCTATTTTTATTCTATTATTGACAAACCATTTAAATTATCAACCAACTATATTCTTCGCCGAATAAGTTGGATGAATTGACGATATACAGCATTGATTATCTTGAGAACATAATATTTCTGAAGATTTAATTTCTCAAGATTTATTTAAATTATTCAGAACCATCGCAGCCGATTTTGGAAGAAACCAAGGGTCATATTATTAAGTTGCAGCAGCATTATAAATTAATAGAATTTATAAGGTATTCTGATAGAGTGTCGCCTTTGATTCCGCTTGGTATCATCTCACACTGCTGACCCCTTTGTCAGATGGTAGTGAGTGGTGTTGGTGTCGATACCATATTGTCTAGTACAAAATTCAGAACCCTTATATGCATCTATATCTTCAACATCTATAATTGCGGAGTCGACTAGATCGGTCGTGAAAACTGCAAGTTAATAAAGCAGACACCGTTTACAGCCGTTGTAAGCAGATAATTATCTAAGCTCCTTGAAGAACTGATAAGAAATTTATGGTATTTCTCTTTCAGGAGGCATAAAAATACTAATAGTATTCAAAAATCTTTTGCTCTACCGACTACTGCCAGCTGGGCACATGCGACGCCAAAAATAATGTCACAATATTGCAGGGTGATGTCTATTCTCTGCAACCAGCAAATCATGCCCCTTACTCACAACTAAATCTGAAACAAATACAAGAACACTAGATTCAGAAGTATCTCTCTGAAACTCCGCACACCGTTCATCTGCTGAAGATGTTTGTTCATCTACCTCTGTATTCTATTGTGCTTGTATGTTTTGCCTACAACGTGGCTATCAAGTGATAGAGTGTATATTACTGTTCCAACTTCGTCACGTCATAGAAATAACTCAATTTCTATTCTATTAAATTGTATATTTCCAAGAATCCCATTGTGAGAGAATCTTGAACTCGCCAAATAGGATATGAAATTGAGAGTAGTAAGGCTATCTTGATAACGACGAGAAATTGTTGATGGAAGCTTTGCAAATCCATGTATATGTTTTGGTTCGGGATAGACTGGATCAGGGAGTCTTTGAAGAAGGATCAGTTGGGTTGATATCATCTACTTTGATTCTTCTTCTTCGTCTTCTTCTTCTTCTTCTTCTCCTTTTTCTTCTTCTTCTTTTCATTTTCTTTTTTTCTCTTCTTCTCCTGATTTTTAACCTCACCTTACACGCACACGAACGCTCACACTCTTTCACATCAGTGGAGATTTCTATCTATAGATGCAATCGACTCATCGAAGAGAGTCTGTTCGTAACTGCCTACTAGCCTACTGCAGTGGCCGAGCCTGATGTCGGGCGCAGAGGAAAGGAGAATAAATTAGTATATGATGGAAGAAAGGTTGAAATTGATACGAATGGTGTGGGTGAAGAGCAGGAGGATGAGAATCAGGAAGAGGAAAATGAGAAAGTAAAAAAAGGGGAAAGAAGGATGAAAAGGTGGACGAGGGAGAGGAAGGGGTGGAAGTCTCTGCAGAATATTGTGACGACTTCCAAGTCGTTGAACACCTGCTTCTCTGACAGATATAGCAATTCTCAATTGCAGGTTGATCGCGGGTAGCGGGTAGATGCAAGGCCAGCAAATCTTGGTTCCCTAACAATCGATTCAATTTTTTCTCATCTTATTTCGCCCAGATCCACTCAATTCAGAAACCATCTGGAATTAAGATTATTTATTAAGTTATCCAATATCAGAATCTCTTCAGATCTCCTAGAGAAAGTTTCAACATGTTATGATACCAGACGCTTGACGGTTATAATTGAGGTCATATAAATATATTTTTAACGTTATAAACATGTTTGCTTTCTGTTTGATAGCGAGTAACGAAATACAAGGAATGGCTCTAATTAGGAATGGAATCTTGTTTGATTGATATTCAGCTTGATTGAATCATTTCCATCCATTTTCAGTCTCAGGTATCTGAGCCTTATAAACTTTCCTCCGATGACTACGATGGCAGGCTGGTTAGTGAGCCTGAAAGTGTGAAATCAGCTGTCTGATGCTGTTACCATAGAATTGGAAGCAAGACGAAATGCTACCTTACTCAAAACTAAAGATGTTGGTAGTATGTTTCGTTCACTATTTTTAAAGAGTTTATTTGTTCAGGCTGCTGGGTCAAAATCATCAAGCTTCAGAGATCATTAATGTTCAAAACACATCATATAGGATCCAAAATCATCTATTATAGAGGACATATTATGATTGATATCTTTTATCATACAATAAATCAACTATCCTTGTTGTATTTATTCGATGAATTATATAAATCTCGTTCTTGACAAATGAAGCTGTCTGAGAAACAGTATTCTTGTTTCCTTTCCATATTTGTCACATAACATACGAAATACATCTAACAAAGCCAAGCCCCCTTCAATGAGCAGTTTGGGAAAATTCCCTTATCACATCGTTTTTGCTGCAGATCACACCCCAGTCGGAACATGAAGATGATCAAAAGGCAATTCGCAGTCTACTATTTTTTCCCATTATTCTCCCTTCAGCTGTGTCAGGTGTTTCTCATTCCTGTTCTTTCAACTCCTTTCTTCTTTCTTTCCATTCTTTCAGCATCGTCTCCCACCCCTCATTCGATCTCTGTCTTCACTCTTCGCTGTTCGTCTTTTTCTTTCTTTTGTACAGCTTGCCATCATTTCTTATTCAGCAACTCGTCCGCCAAATTGAATAAGTTTTTTGCTCTACTTGCAAACGAGCTACAACCGAGCACCAGCTGGTGAGAAAAGAAGCAATGGCAGTAGCGAAGCAGCCAAATTACAATCAAAGTCTCAGACAACGAGACAAGATGCTTATTGATTATGCTCTGTGTCGTTGCCTCGGTATTGATCCCTTTCCTTGATATGCGAGAAATCTGAAGACTGACGTAAGATTAGCAAGTCACATGATGGATGAATACTTACACAGAAAAACAAAATTCCTTCTATTTTGTGATGATTTTTTGATTTTAATACTATTTTTGAACAATTTTGTGATATTGTTGAGAAAGAAGTATACAAGGGGCTCTAGTAAAAAACAATTTAATCCCACCTTCAAACCGATCCGTTACCATTCAACAAATTATGCAAAGATGTTGAATCATATCAGACGGGATCAAAGATAAAATAAAAAAAGAAATACCTTCTAACTTCTATAATCCGTGAGGTTTGATGCTGCTCCAGTGTAGACTTATGACCTTATAATGATTGAGGTGAGTATTGTAGGTTTGATAACTTGAATGGTTTTCAGAAATAACTGTTTCCAAACTGAGTTCAATCAGTATTATAATATTACTGATTTGAATTGATGATTTTACCGGTGGTTCTCCCTTCAAACTATTTCAAGTCAAATTAATATTTAAATACTGTGCAATAGCATAAGATTGGTCATGTATGGTGAACAGATTAAAGCAAGCAAACACAAGTTAAGGATTCTGCTGTATAATAATGTACATTATAATATTAAAAGTTATATAATAGGTCAATACAATATGATGATGATGTGCGATTTTATATTTGCTGAGCTTTATACAATTGAATAGAAAGTCCTTTGATTGGAAATTCAATTATGATTCAGTACGATAGGCATGTTAATGCTTGATACTTGGCCTTCAAATTTGTTACAACAATCAAAATTTTAATCTCAGGGTTCGTTGGTTTGGCCGCAATGGAAATTTGAAGCATCTATTAAGTTTAAATGAATCCTTGAAGAATAGATTCTGAATTATATTTCTTAACGCTAATGACTTATAACTATTAATGTAGCTAACTTGCAAGCGTTAATGAGATAATCTCCCACTTCACTTTTATTATGATTTTCATTATTCGATGATGATTGATTATTCAAGCTTGAGATTTTCAAATTTAATTTGATCGAATATTTGATGATCGAAATTTCGAGGGCACTCTTACGTAAAACATAAACTCACGTCAATATATCTAGAGTTCAAGTAGAAGGGTGGTGACGTCTTCTTCTTCCTCAGTATAAAGGGCCCTACACACCTACGGATTTGGCTCGCGGATTTGGCTCGGCTTGGCTCGGCTCGGGGCGAAATCCGTGAGTGTTTAGGCTCTCCCGGTCGGGCACGTGTAGTTACCAAAATCAAAATCGCATAAGAATCGAGATAGCAAAATTTTGATTTCAGATTCGGATTCAGCGCCCTCGAATTAGTATAATGGTTCGCGGGAGATCCAAAATACTCGAAAATGAAAACTCTGTGAGCACTTTAATGTTATTAATGAAGAACTTATAGCAAGAAAGTACTAGTACTGTAAAATAATAAAATACCGGTGTTTCCCAAAAAAATTTATTAGCTGTACAATAAACATATTTCAATTTTTTATTCAATAAAAATGAACTTTTTTATATTATTTTTGTCTACTTGTGGGAAATTTTATTGAGGAAGCTGAAATTGAATCACAATTTTTTTGTCTCTATTTTTAACAGGTTGATATTGAGTATGACAACCTTTTTCGATCAATGAATTGTCATAGTATTTTAAATACTATATTACATAGGATGTGAAGAGTTCTATACCGTACTTATTGGGAGCTGGTTGAGGCTTTACAATATTTCAAGTATAGAGGGTTCAATTCTCTATCTACTGCCACGCTGAGTGAATTGAGAGTTGGTGTGTCGCTGTATGAGAGAGAGAGATTGATTGATTGATTGATTGATTTTATTGATGGTGTGCTAGGTCTCGACAGACCCATTGCACAAAAACATCATTACAAAATATACATCCTGATAATTAAACAAAATAAACGATAGTAAAATGAACAAAATGGTATTGATGAATTAAGAAGAAGAGAAATTAGTGGATAATGGAAAATGACAGATTAATTGTTATAATTAAAAGATAGCAGAAGGCTCTATCCATGAGGAAGAGAGAATAGAGAAAAGTAAGGAGGCAGAGAGAAGAGATGAAGAATAAAAGTAAAACATATATAAAAAGAAACTACAAATGAAGCACAATTACTTTTAAGTGGTGTTGACAGATTTGTAAATGAAACTGCACTCCAGTGGACCTCAAAAAGCTTACTGAATTTACATGCGTCAGAGAGAGAGAGAGAGAGAGAGAGAGAGAGAGAGAGAGAGAGAGAGAGAGAGAGAGAGAGAGAGAGAGAGAGAGGCAGAGAGAGAGAGTGATTGATTGATTGAGTACTTTATTCATGTAGATTACAATATATACTGGCTTATACACTTATATACAATAGCTTACAATACAGCAAAATTATAGATGAATTTACATAATACAGACTAAGAAAATAGTTATTGAACTCTATATGATATGAAAAAGCAATTTGTAATATCAAATCAAATCAAATCAATCTATTCCTCTCCATAAATACACATTACAAAAAATATAGAAAGCATTATAGGGAATTTTCTTCACATGGGCTATGATGCCTGTGTGCGACGAAGAGTCCGAATCATTTAATATATTTATTTTAATTCAGAGGAGGAAACAAGAGGAAAAACTAACTAAAGAGAGAGAGAGAGAGAAAAGAAATGGAAGAAGGGAAGAGAATGGGTAAGAAAGAGAGAGTAGAAGGGAGACACATAGATAGGAAGAGAGAGATAGTAAGAAGAAAGTACAAAATAGAAAAGTTTTAATTTGGGTCGAGGATCATCCATCAGGGCCGCCAGGCAAGCACATGCCAGAGACGGACATAGCGAATTAAAAACAGATTATTATTTTCAAAAAACCTTCTGGAAATGGTAAACAGACCGCAATAACAACTGTGATGTTTCTCTACTCTGTTGGAACAGCCAAGAGAGCAACATTTCCTTGTACGCGGCATTACTGTATGTGTTAAAGATTGACAACTGAACAGGCATGTTGCAACACAAGCGATGAGCAATATAATGGGGGCATCGGGCTAAGGCCAGAGTCGTCAAGCTAGGCATCCTTATGTTGCTTATGCTAGAGACACGTGTGAAATGGTCATGATTTGATACAATTATATTTAAACTTCCCCTCCTTTTTTGCATATGCACAAGTAGTGCCTTGATAAAATGCTGTCGAATATCCAAAACCTGAAACTCCATGAAAAGCTGATCAGTAGGATAGCGTCTTGGATGGCCTGTTTCAGCCTTGATAACTGCCTTCTGCACAATCAGCAGCGGCTTCAAGACATTCATGAAGATATGAAACAGACCGCATTTTCAACTGAACACAAGCAATAGTCTGAATGTCAACTTATCTGAATACTGCCCCATACAACAATACCACTGTGGAGCAGTCAGTGCCTGAACAAAAGCAAAGTATGCCAATCTTATAATAGAAGGATCTAGCAGGGAGTTGATCTTTTTAAATAAATATATATTTTTTCTGAGCTTTTGCTTAAGGTGCATTGTGTACTTATCCCATCATAGATTCTTATCAAAGTATACATCAAGGTATCTATACTCAGAGACCTGCTCCATCTCCTGACAATTGCATGTAGTAAGATCCGGACATGTATGAATAATAATAGACAATCCATCCCTCATATTAACATCATGTGAACTGAGTTGCAGAGGCATGACTTTTGTTTTGTTTGTATTCTAGGTCAAGGAGTTTTGATCAAACCATTTTTTCAGGGTGTTAAGGCCCTCATTAGCTCTCCTATAAGCAACATTCCATGTTTTGCCTTCAAACAGTACAGCTGCATCGTCTGCAAAAAGGAACATTCTCCCCCTGGATTCTACCCTCACTATATTATTTATATAAATAAGAAACAGAAGGGGCCCGAGTGTGCTGCCCTGTACCACCCCGTAGTCTACAGTAGCCATGGAGCTTTCAATGTTCAACACCCCAACCACCTGTTTGCGGTTAGTTAGGTAATCTGTGAACCAATCCAGGGAAATGCCACGTACCCTGACATGCTACAGCTTCTTAAACAGTGCTCTTCTATCAATGGAGTCAAACGCTTTCGTCAGATCAAGGAAAGCAGCGACTAGACAGTTGCCCCGAGACAAACTATTGAAGGCAGATGTTGTGAAGTCAAATAAGGCCTCATTAACATCGAGTCCCTCCCTGAACCCATACTGCTCTGGAGCTATAATTTTGTGGGCTTCAAGAAAGTTACTCAGCTGTACCCTCACCACCCTTTCCAAAATTTAGAGAAAACAGAAAGGAGTGATATAGGTCTGAAATTTGGGTATGCATTCTTATCTCCACCCTTGTGTATGGGAATGACAGTTGCTACTTTCAGGGCCCTTTGAAAAACGCCTTGTCTCATGCTATTATTGATCATGTCAGCTAAAGGTTTAGCAAAGTATTCAACATTATTCTTAACTAGGGACGCTGCAACACCATCGAATCCAGGGGCAGAGTCACCCTTCATGGAAAGGATTACTGGAGTAATTTCTGCCTCTGTTACAGCTTTGAAAAAGAAAGTATTTGGATTGGAAAAATCTTCATCTGCTACAATCCTTTCACCACCCGAATTCAGAGCTGCAGCTAGATTATACCCCTACCTTGGAGTAATAGTTATTGAAATTGTCTGTCACTTGCTTAATGCTATCCATATTATTGTAATTCTGGGTAAAATCTGAAATTGGAAAATCATTCGTTTTTTTTTTGTCTTCCTGCCAGTTCATTTACTACTCTCCATAATTTTTTGGGGTTATTTGTATTCTCAGCTATAAGGTTACTATAGTATTGTTTTTTGGTTGCATGGATTAAATTGGGAAGTCTGTTCCGGTGATTTTTATAATGTATTTTCAAGGTTATATTAAAGGGTTCATTCTTCAATCGTTTCCCCAATCTATCTCAAGAGCAGGAGTTATCCACGGTTTAATGACTCTTGTTCTACTAGTAGTATTAATTGGTGTGTATTTTGCTTCATTTAGATTTTCTCAACTATTTTCATGAAGTTATCAGAACTTATATTGGTATCATATTCATTGATTACAGTTTGCCATTTTTCATTTCTTATTTTGTTAGAAAAAATTCTAAAATTGATCTCGCGGAATGGAGAGATATTAAGCAGAGGATCCAGGTCCCTGTTTGCCGGAGGGTACTGTAGTCCAATAACAGTTGCGTAATGATCAGTAATATGAGACGTGAGTATGGCTGCTCTAATAACAGGAGCTTCCATCGGTCTTACAAACGCATGATCGAGACAAGAACTAGTTGTAGGAGAGACCCTTGTGGGAGAATTGAGACAGTTAACAAAACCGCTCCCAAACGAGAAATTAAGATACTCGTCGCGTTCGTAAATTGTATTTTCATCAATGAGGTCCAAGTTAATATCACCTGTCATTATATATTTAGTGTTCTCCTCGGAAACATCGTAGTAGTTTCTTAGACTGTGAAGGAAATCACCGACGTTAGACCTAGGGCTCCGATAAACGGTTAGAAGTTTCACATTCTTTCTATTGAATTTTAACTTTACCTCCAGACAATTGGCACCGCCAATTTCAAGATCCCTACAATCAGTCATTATATCCTTCCTAGTGTAAACTACAACTCCATCACTTCTATTAGAATAAACTGTTGTGCAAACAGCCTCATACCCATCTAAGTTGAATGCCCTCTGAGTCAAAGTTCATCTGAGCAAAGAAGAAGAAGAAAGAAGAAAGAAAGAGATATAATGAAGAGAAAAGGTAAAAAAACTTGCTTGGTTTTTGGAAAGAAAAAAAAACTCGCTGCCTGGGTCCACCGATCAGACGTGCCATTAATAGTAATAATTACTGTGTATAATGAGTGAAGTGCCTTAAATAAGGAATGCCAATACAGATACCGGTAAGAATATCCGCATAAGAGCTAGATAGATTGAGAGTCTTCTTAATTACAAAGTCATGTAAAAAAAAATGCTATAATAATAAGTTTATAAAATAATAATACTAAAAAAAATAATAAAAGGGAATGGGCTTGAGCATAACTAATACAAAAAAAATGTCTATTCAAAGAAAGATGTAGAAATATTATTAAAACATTCATGCTAAGGATTTTGTATCGTAATTTTGGGCAGAGGAACAGAGAAAACAGATAGAGAAATACAACTCGTGGAAGCATATCATTTATCAAAGTGATTGATGATAAGGACCGATAAGGTTAAACAATGAGTGCAATATAAATGTCAATCGCTTTTCAATAATTATTATATTAGTCTGCTCGACCACTATTTAAGTTTCAGTGAAGAATAGAACATCAATGAAAAATAATTTTCACTTCAGGCTAATATGATGTTTCTACTTTTCAATAATTATTATGTTAATCAGCTCGACCACTATTTGAGTTTCAGTGGATAATAGAAAAATCAATGAATAATAATTTATACTCTAAGCTACCATGATTTTATACTCTATAAATTCATCCTCAAGTTACCTATATAATATAGGTAATATATTTTTAATATATATTAACATTTAATATAATAATATATAATATAATATAATAAATATAGATAATTATATTGTTATGCATCTACATAAATTGGCAGAGCTTTGGACATATCATTGTCCATTCTTCGGAAAGAATATTAAAAATATCCTAGGGAGAGAGAGAGAGAGAGAGTGAGAGAGAGTGATTCAGATTCAGATTCCCTTATTCATGTGTTTGACAAAACATAATTCAACTTACGTTCTAGTGTTAAAAATAAATACCAGTAGCGGTAAAATGACATGGTGAATCATATTAAGCTGATGAGTTCTACAATAATATTGAGCAAGAATAATGATGAAAAATACAAAAGTTAAGATACTACTGTAATGTTTTCACATGAAACGGTGAAGTTTGGACCTTAAGAAGTCCATTCTCAGAGAGGGTATCAAGGATACCCTCCCCTTCAGCACTTAACCGTAAAAAAAGAAAGTTGAAAATTCAAAAGAAATTTTATGTTTAAGAGAAAAAAATATCAATAAGTGAAAACCAAATCATAGAAACGATAAATCATTCAGTTAAACCAATCAACAGAAAAGAGTAAATAATAATAAGGGGAAAAAATAAAGGAAAAGTTAGTTCCCAATAATTAGAAAATCAATATGATATAATAATTGGAATAATGAGGGAGTGAAATTTATTATTAGAAAAAAAATTTGTAGATTTAAATCCAAAAATAATGTTAATGACAGAGGGAAATTATTGTACAAAAGAGATTAGTTCATGTATCAAGATAATATGATTATGGAAGTTCATGGAGGAATAATAATAATTCTAATTGGGGAATTATGAAGGGGAAATTATAATACAAAAAAGAGGGGAAGGGATATACAATAAGTTTGCTAAGATCCACTCGAGGAAGAGTTAGAATACGAAACAATCTTGAATGTAGCCTATACACATTTTTATGCTAAATTTACATGAAAGAAATAAAAAAGAGAAAAGCTATCATTTTTACTTTGGAATGGAGGGAAATGATTATAAAGGATAAGAATAGGTATTGAGGAAGGTTTAATTGAATGTCATGCTGCTCTAGGGTTGGACAGTTTCAGCCATTTTTTCTAAAAGATAATATCTTAATGTACGGGTGAAGTCCTTTCGACTCTCTATGGACCTAATTTGATTTGGGAGTGCATTCCATGCACAACAACCGCTAACAAGGAAGGATTTTGTATAAATAGTTGTTCGATGATTTGGAATTCTTAGAGTATTTTCACCTGTTCTAGTGTGGGAAGCATCAATTCTCCTACCTTCACATACAAATTTAAAATCGTTTTTGAAATAGATTGGTTCACCATATTTTAAAATGTCCCTAACAAGCTTGATTATACGGAGCATTCTCTGATCAGGTAACTTTAAAGTAGAACTATCAATATGGGCATGAGTGATTCGTTCATGGCGTTGGAGAGAGTAAACAAACCTGAGGCAATAGTATTGACATCGTTGAAGTTTATTGTTTAAGGTTACTTGCATATCATTGAGCACAGAATTACAATATATAAGATGTGGGAATATGAGCGATTTGACTAGTAACAATCTAATTTTTCTGAGAAGAATATCTTGCATCTTCTTCAATGAATGCATGGCAGAGAATACAAATTAATTCGATCAGACCAGTCAAGATTTTTGTTCATAATAATTCCAAGGCTTTTAACTGAATCACAGTAAGCTACTTCGACACCATCAACATTAATTTTGTTAAGTGAGTTTGAATCGATGTTGTTTACTAGTCTTGAATATCCAATTATTATGGGCTGAGTTTTTATAGGGTTGAGTTTTATTCCGTTTTTCCTTGTCCATTCTACTATTGAAACTATATCGTGATTCATTTTATTTACTGTTTCATTAATTTTAGTGATTGGGCAGCTTGCATAAATTTGAAGGTCATCAGCATAAGTATGGAAACTAGAAAATCTGATGACAGAGGGTAGGTCGTTTGCATAAAGAGTGAAGAGTGGGGGGTCTAAGATAGTACCTTGAGGGACGCCATGGTTAACATACAACCAATTAGACCTATTATTCTTAACAGAGATACATTGCTTTCTACCTGAGAGATAGGATTTGAACCATGCGAGGGTTTGATAACTGAACTCAAGAATAGCTAGTTCGTTCAACAGAATTTCATGATCTACAGTGTCGAATGCTTTTGAGAAGTCAAACAGACAGAGGACAGTACACTTTCTTTGATCCATAGCTAACCTAATATCATCGGTGACACGCAAGAGAGCGGTTTCAGTAGAAAAAGATTTTCTGAATCCAGATTGGAAATTATGTGGTTTCCTATTTGCTTCAAGAAACTCTACAACTTGTGAATGAATAATTCTTCCAAGTATTTTGGACAGAGCGGGTAAAATACTTATTGGTCTGAAATCTTCAACTTTATTGGGAGAGGTGTCTTTGTTTAGTGAATGTACTACAGCAAGCTTGCAATTTTCAGGGAATTCGTTGTTTTCAGGGACTTGTTAAAAATAAATGTTATGGTGGGCAACACTGCAAACAACATTTTTCTAATAAATTCAATCGGTATGTTATCCACCCCAATTGCATTGCTGTGACTACGTTCTATTGCTTTGGAAACACCCAGTTCAGATATCAGTTAGAAGTTGAATTTGTTTTGAAGTGGTACATTTAGATTGGTTACCTGATGTTTGAGATTATTAATATGATTATTGATGACTGTCTCGTGACGTTGTGTCGAATGAGAAACGAAATGTTTGTTAATATCGTCCAAAGGTAAGTCAATTTCAGTTTGAGATTTCTGTTCACCAAGGCCAAATTTTTTATTCCGCGCCGTAGTGATCTAGAGTCTTGTCTAATGTCTGTCATGAATGAGTTCAAGTACCTAGTCTTCGAATTCCGTAGCTGTTGTTTTACTTTGATTGAACATTGAGATGAGCGGCTTTAAAAAGATTCTTAAGAAGTTTGTTAGCTAATATTATGCTTGTGTCCTGAATATTGTTACCATTATTATTATTATTCAAGTTAAAATGAGGAGAGGGTGAGCGAGCTGGGTTGTTACTGAAAGGCATCATTCAAGACACCGAAAGACAAAGATCCAACTAAATAGCAGAGCATGACAGACGAATTAAAGGGTAAGGTAAAACTAAAACTAGGAAGGCTTAAAACTATGGAAATCTCAAATACAAGGATAGTCATGAATGTATCAGATAGTTCGGCGTCCGTTGGAAAAATAGAAATTCAAGTCCAAATTAATCTACAGTGCACTTTTATAAAATTTATCAGAGTCCAGCAGATACGTAGAATCCAGTAGAATACATGTGGTGGGCAGTTTGCAGTGGTAGATGCTGATGGAAACGAGCAGGTGGGGGAGCGAGAGAGAGCCAGGGCGGTAGCAAGAGAGAGCGAGAAGTCACAGGAACCAGGTCTGATAACAGGAAGAAAAATCCAGCAGAAACACAGCAGAAAAAGTACAGAAAGTATATGAAAGTCATTGAGAGGATGGACAATCAAAAGAAAGTGTACAGAGAGATGGAAGATAAGAACGAAAAAAATGAATAAGTAGATTGATTTCAAATTGCAGTTGACGGTTGTTAGAGAGAAGAATGTGAAGAGAGGACTAAGCTGTGTGAGAATACACATAGATTATTGTCTAAAAAGGTGGATGAAGAGAGATATATTAGAAGGAAGTAGTAAATATCCGGTGCATAAAATGAGGTAGATAATAAGAAAACGAATAAAACAAAACCAATCCCATAGCACCCCTCATTCCTAAAAAATGGCTGAACTTTTTAAAAACCTTTCAAAAACAAAGGGCACCACAAGACCTACCCTTTTTAAGACCTAAGCTTTTTATTAATAGCTCATGTTATCAACTACGGTGTGAACGCAACTCAACATGATGTTATTAACTTTTGTAATTAACATCAGTTGATAACAAAAATGTTAGAAACTTGTTTTATTAGCCTATCTCCGGAGTAAACGCAGCTTAAAAAACTATAATTCATCAAAATTGATTTTTTCTTCAAATTTCACTCATTTTTGGTAAATCATAACTCAGTACTCATTGGAGATAGAAAGTTCCAAATGATCTCATTTTATTCAGAATTTTATAATCCAGAAAAAAGGCGGAAACAAATATTCTGTTTGATTACGAGATTTGGCAGAAATAGCTGAAAACTGTGTGTGTGTGTGTGTGTGTGTGTGTGTGTGTGTGTGTGTGTGTGTGTGTGTGTGTGTGTGTGTGTGTGTGTGTGTGTGTGTGTGTGTGTGTGTAAGAGTGTATGTGTGTCTGTGTACACGATATCTCATCTCCCAATTAACGGAATGACTTGAAATTTGAAACTTGAGGTCCTTCCCCTATAAGGATCCGACACGAACAATTTTGATCAAATGCAATTCAAGATGGTGGCTAAAATGGCGAAAATGTTGTCAAAAACAGGTTTCACGATTTTCTAAAAAACGGTGTCATTGGTCTAGCTCCATTGGGGGGGGGGGGACACAAAAAAAGATAATTATGAACTTGGAGTGATTAGACAAAAAACCAAGATTATAATCTTCAACCATGAATATGGTTTCTCAATATTAAGTGCCTCACCTTGTGTTGGCATATGTTATAGCCTATATTGCTCCGTGGAGGGGCATGAATGTGCATTAAAAGAAAAACAATAACTAGAACAATTGAATTAAAAGAGATAGATAAACAGTCGTGAAATTTGAGGTTATAACTCAGTAATTCGTAGTTGTATGTTAGGTTGACCAACCTTCGTTTTGCTGGGAATGTGTGTCGGTGAATTCAGGGTGCCTAAGTAGAGTGAATTGTGTATGGATGAAACTGGTTTAAGAAAATAATTTGCTAAATTGATGGGTTGGCGGTCTACAAAGGTAGCCGAAGAAGGGACTGTAAATTTCTAAATTAGCACTGTAGGTTATTATGTAGTGGATAAAAATCGAATCCAATTCAGTAATAGAATGCAGTTCAGTTTGAAGCTGCTTACTATGATCAATCCTGTCACTAGGATCAAACAGAGATATACATTTCTGCGAGAGTTCCTTCTCCAAATAATAACCAATATACTACGGTTCTAATACCTGTGTTACAGTTGGAAGAGATATTAGACCGCACAAGACAACAGACAGAATATCAATTCCATGCGAACCGGGTCTCTGATGAATACCATAGGTTATATGATTGCAAAGTGCTAAACCAAAATAGTAAATACTTAGAGTACCGAGTTTAATTCTGATGCTGTCCATGCGACATATTACCTCTCCTTGTGACATTGACTGGATATGAATGCTGGATCCAATACACCTCAATGTGGTAGGTTGATGGCAGTCGATTTTTATTTGATTCTGGAGGATATCTCCAATAAAATGATTTATTATTTGATAAGAATATCAACTACCATCCACCACCAGGAGAAATAATCTTCTAATAATAAGTACTATACTCAATAATATCTGACTATTGCAAAACAGGTCATGTCCTGCACGATTGCTATGCATCAGTCAAGAAAGAACGAACTTGGAGGTGTAATGAAATAAATCCAGTTCAGTGAAAAGGTAAAATAAATTTATACTGAAAAGTATTCTCAGACAGCGAAATATTTAATAGATAAATGAACAGATTTCACAAAATATAATTTCCAACTGATAAGGGATGAATATTGCATGATAGTGAATTTAAATCTTCAAATTATAGATACTATTTGAAAATTTAACACTTTCTGATTGAACAAAATGAGATGGGTGATAGCTCTTGGAAAGGGTCATAAAATGCACTAATCAAATAGGCAAAGTAAGCTAATACAAAATTATTATTTAAAAAATAAAATAAATGAATAGTAAAAAACATTATCAGGGTGGGGTTTCGCCTGAGGAAATAGACCTTTTGGCTAAGTACAGCGTGAATATTAAAATTTACTTATTGCAATAAAAATCATTTATGACAACTTCATACCCCCAAATCTACAGTCATGACTCTTCCCAAATTGACGAATCCATACACTGTACAATTTTCGTAGACTAGCGGGGATCCCCCTTTACATGTTCAAACAACTCACGTAGACCCTTGTTTCCAGTCTTGTTTTCGAAGTATATTCGGCCATAGAATATATCAATCTGGCTGGATCCTTCCGCATGGCGAAAAACGTCGAACAGACCTCACTATTATAATTTTAGGGTTCATTTAAATGAAATCGCAAAAATCAATATCACACATTAATATAGGAACCTTAGAACAACTTTTTAAAACAGAAAGACAGAGATTGAATTACATAAAAACAGGAACTAAAGCTTTCAAACAATAAAGTATGTGGACCAGGTCTGCATCCCACTGGTGACTTAGGAAAAATGGCCTCGAGTCTTCTCTTCTAATTTCCACCTGAGTTTCTTCTTAGAAATTTATCTTGCCAAATTTACATACTAATTCGGGATTGGTCAGATTCTGTGACATAACCAATATGCTGAATGGGTGGTGGAAGCATATCTGACTTTAAAGCTTTTAAATGAGCAAAATTCCTAATTGTAGGTTGTTCTAAATTATTATTAAGCTCCATATAATTATAAAAATATACAAATGAATAATATAAATTCATCTATTGTGATATACATTCATTAAATAACTTCAAGAGTAAATAATGATTTTGTAGAACATAGATGTGCTTTTATAACATAGAGTAGAGGTATAAAACATACAACAATACACATGTTTGTAATAACAATGAACATGATGATAAATAAAATATATCTTTTTTGTTTATATAGTTTTTTATATGTTAGAATATCGACTCTCAATCATCATACACAGGCTAAGCTAATTTGTCTTTGTATTCTAACAAATATATCTTCATGACAGCTCATAAATAAATATTTAGGCCCATTTGGCATAGAAATTATCATATGGAAAATGAGAAAATTGATATTATATAACTGTCGCAATCAATTATTGATCAAACTGCCTTCTCAATTGGCTATTTGTTGACAAGTTAGCTTTGGTCGGTTTGAGGTTATGTTTCGATTCAATTCCAACCTTCAAATATTGCCTTACTGATCAAAATAATAAACATCTCAAATACATACAGTTTTCTCAGTTAATGAATTTCTGAAAGGTATATGATTACTGATTCATTAGTTTCAGCCTGTGTAGGTCAGATAACTGTCGTTTATCTGCCTTAGATAAGATTATGGTGCTTTCCCAGTGATGGAATTCATTTTGCTCGTATAACAGCCTATGAATGAATTGATTTATAATTCGAGGGCTGTACAACCCTTTGGTACATCACATAAAAGTCCCTCTAAATCGAATCTGCGGGTTTATGATTCAGGAACAGTATCTATGAGCTCGCAGGCTTGATTTACTGAAGGACCAAATGATTGACTTGATATCTGCTATCTTACATAGCTGGTCTCAATTAACTGAGCAAATGTTTGGTTCATCGAACACAAAACAGTTTCAAAGTGCCCTAGATGGTATGCAGACCCATCTGGTGCAAATTAAGGTGATAAGGTACCCCTTAATGGCACGCAGGCCATTGGTAGTAACCTTTAGGAGTGAGGCTTGTCCCTCTAATCTCCTATAAAATTTAGTCAAGCTGATTTTTTCAGGTTGATCTTTTTACAAAGGTGAGTGTAAATGATGCAGTGATACATTTACCTCAAAAGTATAGTTTTTTGGCGTTTTGCCATGCAATGCAATGTTTAAAACATGGATGCGACTTTAACAGTTAGTCAATATCAGGTAGCTAATTTGCGGCTACTTTTCTTTCGAGCAATTTATTGTGTGTACTGAGTTGATGTTTCTATTTGATTCCGCCTGTCCTGAATGACCCTCACTCAAAATTACACATAGACCATTTACAATGTTTAATTTTGGCTAAATTTACATTAATCAGTAAGTATGGTATGCTGTTTGATTTGATACAGGCTGAATGGATTGATTCTGTTGACAATTTCTAACTACTAATCCATATTGTTGAGGTTATAGGTTGATATCTTATTCTTCTTCCATGCAATAATAGAAAATAGATATTATAAATAAACATAAAATTATTCTTGGTTTTTTCTTACTGGTTTTTTACATAATACACACTCATAAATACGAGATTACACTCGAACAAATATAAAATTTTGGCCTTGTGGAGTTGACACTTCTACTTGGTGTTTTCTCTGCTTACAGCTGGTTATTGATTTCTATGGCCTCGAATTTACTTCATGTTTTTTTAGGTCACATGCCTATTTCAAAGATTCAAGATATTTCATTTAATAATATTTACTTAATCCATGCACAGATTTTTAATTGGACAAATTTATGCAGCCTTATTTTTAATAATGATTTCTTTTTTCAGGTCTGTAACGAGATGTCCATATGGGGATACATCTCGGTTTGAGTTGAAACTTTACATCGCCTCGTTGTGGTCAACTTACTAAATATTAGCCAGGTGAGTATTAAGGATAAAAAAAATTTTTTACATTTGTTATCACCTCTAGCTGAATTGGTGCCTGTTTAACTTTCTATTCACTAACGTTTGTTTATCCTCCATTACTTGTTTACATTTGTGGTTGTTATACACACCACTTAGGTTAGCTAGGCTAATACTGTAAACTGGATCTTTGTTGTTGATATTTCATTGATAATTTAATTTCCTTTTAATAATGAATTCAATTTATGAATTTGTATGATGCTTTCAATTCGCTTGTAATACCGCAAACATTCATTGAATATATATTTAGTTTCAACAGTATCTTATTATTATTATCTCAACAGTGACTGGTTGGACTGATTACATGGAATAGGCTAGGCGCTAGGAGTGCTATTGGTGCATAGATTGCAACAGACTTTAACTAGGAGATTAAAGATATTTTTTATGGCTATTGCTATTACTATTCAATGTTATTCCTGTGTTGTTGCAGGTTGTTTGCTGTTGATGGTGCTGTCTTGCTGACGGTTTCCGGACATGTTGCGGACGTTTAGATGCAGATTCCTAGAGGTGAGCTGATGTCTTTCAAATAATGATTCATTCGATGATGTTTGGTGTTGTTCAGATTCTTCTGTAAAGCTGGATGTTTTTTAAAGTTGTTTTGATAGACGATATTCCGGTAGTTTATGATGATATTAATTTTGAATAAATGCTGGCTTCTTTAATGTTCAAATAATAGATGAGATGTGAAGTGTCCAGGTTATGTTTACTATGTTGTTATTGGAGACAATCTCAATTGCCAAGATAGAATCCATTGCCTAATATTATTGAAATATACAGCTTTGCTGAGATTTAAATAAAGTTGATTAAAATTTCCATACTGCTGTCCCTCATTCGGTATCATTTCTAATAATTGGAGTGATACTGGATGATGGTTTTTTTAATTTCGACAGTCCTGTTATTTATTAATTGTTTAAATCTGGTATGGTAGCGATGGAGATGGATCCTTTCTGTAATAAGCCGTTTTCCCTGGATTGTTGTTATTGATTTAGTTGGCTTCCATTGCACATGCCGGTAGTGATTGTAGGTTTTTTTAAACATAGCTCCTCCTTTCCGACTGGTGGCATGAAGTTGGATGTTTTTGAACTTAACATGTTTGCGGAGATTGTGGATATTTTAAGATTTTTTTTCCTATCCTGCATGTGGGTGTGGAATGTGCTTGATTTTAACCGTACATGACGGGGATGGTGGTAGGTTTTTTCAGAAAACATTCTTTTTTCCTGCATGGTGGTGTGGATTATGCCTGATTTTAATTTGATATGATTGGGATGACTGTAGAATCTCTTGAATGTTTGCTGTTTCTTTAAAACTGATTTCCTGCTGCTTTTCTGAGTGGTGATTGGATGAAGGATGATTGACTTTAATTTGGCTTGACGGTGGTGTTGGTGAATCTTTCTAAATACTCTTCTTATTTTTTGAATTTCCTTCCTGCTTAACTGTTGTCTTGATTTTCTGTGGTATTTTATTGTTGAGATTGTGTGACAGGTTATGATGTTTGCCTGTTTTGTTTGTTACAGGAGGTGTCTTCAGTGGATTGGTGTTGCTAGCTATCGGCGGTTTGGGCTGTCCCTCGGATTGGTGGATGGCGTCCTCCAGTTCTCCTCGGTGTTCGGCAAGATGCGGGTTGGCTCCAACATGGACATGCTGGATAGGTTGATCCTCCATGCTTGTACAGTATTTGTTAGTAGATGCTATTTACGGATGGTGCGAGACTTTTTTGTGACTTTTCCTCCCCTCCCCCCTCCCCAGCACCCTTCCCACGTACCCCCCACATCCCCAGCTCCTTCCACACCTCCCCTGACCCCACACCACTCCTTAGAAGGAAAAGAACCTCTCCCTCTCTCTCTCTATTTCAGAAGAAGAAGAAGAAGAAGAAGAAGAAGAAGAAGAAGAAGAAGAAGGAGAGGTGGAAGAAGAAGAAGAGGAGAAGAAGAAGAAGAAGAGGAAGAAGAAGAAGATAATAACGATGATGCTCTCTCTCACTCTCTCTCTCTCTCTCTCTCACACACACTTTCTCTAGGTGGAAGAAGAAGAAGAAGGAGAGGAGGAAGAAGAAGAAGGAGAGGAGGAAGAAGAAGAAGAAGAAGAAGAAGAGGAAGATGATAATGATGATGCTCTCTCTCTCTCTCTCTCTTCTCTCTCTCTCTCTCTCTCTCTCACTATCTGTGGTCATGCTCCATTTAATCTATAGATAGTCACGGTCTATTTCAATTAGTCTATTACTGACAGATTTAAGTGAAATGACCTTGGAAGTAGAAGATGGAGAGGAATGGAGAATGAGAAATTCAATGACTCTAGTGCTGACAGATTAAAGTGAATCTAGTTTGGATGTAGGAGAAGGAGAATGAGAAATTCAATTACTCTCCTGCTGACAGATTGAAGTGAATAGAGTTTGGAAGGAGAATGAGAAAAAGGAGAGAAAGGTTACTATCAGCAAGTGAAACGAAAATCCCATCTTACTGACAGATTTAACTGAAACATCTTACTTCCAAACTGTGAGATTTTTACTGTGAAGAAGAAGAAGAAATTCAAGACTCTCCTACTGACAGATTTAACTGAAACATCTTACTTCTAACTGTGTGATTTTCAACCAAAGTGAATCGAGTTTGGAAGTAGAAGAAGGAGAGGAATGGAGAATGAGAGATTCAATGGCTCTACTGCTGACAGATTAAAGTGAATCGAGTTTGGAAGGAGAATGAGAGGAAGGAGAGAAAGGAGAGCTTCAACTGAAGCATCTTTGTCCAACTGACAGATTTAAGTGAAACGAAAATTTCATCTTACACTCAGATTTAACCGAGTCATCTTTGTCTAACTGACATTTAAGTGAAACAAGAATCACATTCAAAAAATTAATCATGCTATCATAGAGAAGTATGAGAACAGAGAAGAAGAAGAAGAAGTAGTAGCTTTCAAAAAGAGGGAGAAGAAGAAGAAGAAGAAGAAGAAGAAGAGAAGAAGAAGAAGAAGAAGTATGAGAACAGAGAAGAAGAAGAAGAAGAAGAAGAAGTAGTTGCTTTCAAAAAGAGGGAGAAGTAGTGGAAAGGAGAAGTGTGTCTAACTGTCAGATTTAAGTGAAACAATATAATAGCAACCTTCCAAAGAGAGGAAGAAGTATGAGAACAGAGAAGAAGAGAAAAAAGTAGTTGCTCTCAAAAAGAGGGAGAAGTAGAGGAATGGAGAAGAAGAAGAAGGATAGGAAGAAGTAGAAATAAGAAGTGTATCTAACTGACAGATTAAAGTGAAACGATAATCACATTTCATCATGTACAATAGCATTCAAAGAGAAGAAGAAGGAGAAGAATCTATGCATCTCTATGAATTGTCATTGCACCAATGGTAATCTGGAAATGGAAATCTTAAAACAACCCAAGTAATAGTGACAGAAAAGAATGATTCTGAAATCTCACTCTATGCAAACAGCCAAGCTTGGAAACCTCAAGTCATTCTTATCAAGTACTCTACTCTCTCATTCTAAGTCTCCTTCTCACTTCTTCTAATGGAAGAGATTCAATTCATCTTGTTTCATCCAATTCGATCTTACTATATGTACATTATTTGTGGTAAAGTTTTTAAAGGATCAGTCATAAGAAAAAACCATGAAGCTTCACACCTACTAATTTATACAATTTTCTGCATCACCAAAATTGAGAAAATGGAGCATCAGAGTTGAAGCAAAATTAGACACAGTAAAGTTGCAGTGAAGTAAAGATGCAGTATACTAGTTGCAGCTTAATAAAGAAAGCAGCATACTACTTGATTGTAGAATGTAAACATACCCATATTTGCAGATAGCAATATAGATGAAATTTTAATATTAGTTCTTGAGCAAAGTGCAATTGATAGAAGTGAATGTGCATAATTACATTGAAGTGAAACAAAAAATCAGTGGTTCTGTTGATATGCATGATATTACACATTGACTGAGATGCAGTAACAAGAAAGATTTTCATCTCAAGAGATGTTTTGTTCAATCAAATAGAAGAAATGTAGCTGTAGAAGTCCAAAATATAATCCGTATAGATAAATTGTAAAATGTACACAAAATACAAATGAGTTGAAAATCACAGAGCTAGAAGCAAAGATGATGAATGAGAGAGCACAAGAAGATCAATCATAATATTCCAGAGGAAATGAATTGACTTCAAGAAATAGTATAAGATTGCATGCAATTGATCACAATGCAGTCAAAGATGATTGAAGTGAAACAAAAAATCAGCGGTTCTGTTGATACACATGTTTACTGAGATGCAGTAACAAGAAAGATTTTCATCTCAAGAGATGTTTAATCAAATAGAAGAAATTTAACTGTAAAAGTTCAAATAAAAACCGTAAATAGACAGATTGTTAAATGTAGAGAAAATACAAATGATTGAAAATCACAGAGCAAGAAGAAAAGATGATGAATGAGAGAGCACAACAAGATCAATCATAATATTCTAGAGGGACATCAAGAATTAGTATAAGATCTCCATTCATGGAGAGTGAGCATGAGGAGAAAAGAATAATATTATAATTTTTTATTTTGATATGACAGTGAATGACTACTTATTTAGAGATAAGGCAGAACGAAGGAAGAGATAACACAGACAAGTTATTCTGAGAAAGTACTTAAAGGTGATTGTTAAAAATGAAGAGCAAGTAGATTATTTGAGTAAAAAATTAAGACTGGTCTTTGCTTATGTAGTAATATTATGGAAGTAGATTTAGACAGAACATAGGATGAGGAACTTTTTCTATCAAAGGAAAAATGAAAGCTATTGATTATAGTTATATTTGAGTAATTATGCAAGTAGGTATTTAGATAAGTGTGAGAGACATGTAAAGACAACCTTGATGTATCCAAAAGATACTACTTCCAAGTCAAATGGATTGAAAGTCGAATCATGATTCAGATTAAGTTGGTGAAAGCACAAGTGGCTATATATTATATTGTTGAGAGAAGCAGTGATTATTTGATTCCTCTATCAGGCAAGGTGCATAAGCTACAACTAGATGAGTAGAGTTTTTTGAAAGCCACAGAGACATTCGGGGAACAGCAACTAGCAGAATTTGAAAAAGAAATACAAATTTGAGAGAGAAACTTGAGTGTATTTCGATCATAGTGACTTGTGATCACAATCTCTTACACTGTCGAAGGAGATTTGTCTATCAAGAGGAATAATTTGTGTCTAATGCTATAAGGAACATAGATTTTCTATCAATTGAGTTTCTGTCACAAGCATGGAAAACCTTTTATGGGATACTGTAATAACACCACAATGCTGGAAAATTAAGATTACAATATGATGTAAGTAAGATACTCTTTGCTTGAGTAAACTTAACACTTTAAATTAGAATCAAGCTGGGTGAAAAGATTCATGCATGAGGAAAGAGATACTGATGTAATAGTATCAGTCATTTCTCCAGTTACTTATTTAGAAAATAGCATTGCTAACACTTTGAACTCAAGTTTACACTTTTGACAGTAGTAAACTCATGAAAACAAATGCAAAAGCATATAGTAGGTATAGTTTTTCCTACACTGTTTTGACAAACAAACAGAAACTTTATTTTCTGTAACAAATTTCTAAAATTGAATTCTATAATATAGATACTATGCGATTCATCAGATATGTGACAAGGCTTGTTGCTGACACGGGTCAGCAAATAGAAAAGGACAACTATTATTGTTACACGAGTAAAATCTAAAAAAGTATGAAAACCAAGAGTACACAAAGCTCACATGAAAAATTAAATGTATATTGTATTATAACATTATAATTATATCGAGATTCATTTATTGGAATACTCTCAGACTATAACTCAACTTATTTATTTAGAAATTTCTATTTATCTTTGTATAACTAAGTTAGTAAAACCCTGAATCTTAAGGAACCAATTACATCACGTCTTACTAAGATTAGAAAGCCAATAAGAAGGAAGCTTATAAATCGTTTAAGGAAGAGATTAAATTTTTCTAAAAATCATTCTCTCTGGCTTGTGATCTCGACCTGTGAGGAGCACATGGAGATTAGGGTTCTTTCTTCTTATCAATTTTTAAAAGCATCAAGCCAATCCCTTTTCAAATGTTGAGTATATGTAATTAATGTTTGATTATTTGTGAACTCAGTGTTGTTAAAGTGTTCTTAATTGTAATTCAATCCCATAAATATATTTTCAATACTGATAGAAATTTATAAGAAATCTAGACTATACACGAGCCCAGCGGAGACGAAAAGGACCTGCCTAATTTATCATTAAAGATAATTAATTATTCTACAAGAACTTCAAGAGCATTGTTATAGTGAGTGTGCAAAATTTGTCTTAAATGAGCTCATTTATTAATAAGGCCTTTATCAGTGAATTGGGGAATTGATCAAAGTGCTATATAAATTTATTCAAGTTTAAGAAATTCACAACGTGTTGAATACTATCGTATAGTCTATAAGGACTTTTTTATCAATTTATTTGATTTATGTAAGAAGCTTATTTCCATGCACGGCATGAACTCATGAACCCTGAGATTATTAAATTCTTATTTCTATTAATTATTATTTTGTTCATTGATCAAAGTATATCCTGTGAAATCTACAGACCGAACAGTTTTTAAATTGTAGAGTTCTGAATTGACTTGAAGTCCACATATCAGAATTAAATATACATATATATTTTTACAGCTCACAACACTGTGAATGCTAATAAACCTTGTGATAATTATTCAAATATTGGAAAATTCATTTATTTAAAGAGAATTATAGATATAAGAATATTTCATATATATTATTTTATGGGAATATATTTCATGTTTTATGTCAGCATACAAAATCTTAGAAGTTTTTACTATTTCCCAATTCATCTCATGATATACAGTTTAAGCTGTCTTGGTACCAAGTAAAAATCTTCTTCAGCATATCAAATCAGTGAATCAATTAATATTGATCTTATTCAGAGCATTTATTACTTGTCATCCTTTGATGATAGTAGCACTATTCAGCCAGAAAAATCTTACTGATAATTATATTAATAAGTCTACAGTATATCATATAGGGATCCAGAGAGCTTCAAGAACTGGCGCTGTAAGATTCAAGGAATTTTGAAAGGGTAAATTGGTGCATACTTGTATTCATGACAAGCGTTTTAAGAGTCAATTAGAAAAACCATAGTTGATTATCATTATTCTCGATTGAATATATGGTTATTGATAATCAGTCACCGGCTATCTTTTGACTTCCTTATTAGTGTTCCTCAACAACTTCACAGAAGCAGCGGTAAGAATTATTTATCACCAGTCATTGAACCCTGTGGTGATTGAATATATTTGAAATATTCATGCATCTACTACTGAGCTAGAGCTGCGGTTTGAACCCAGCATATTTGCGAGCCGGACGGCCTTAACTTTTTGCAAATTTATTTGCAAAATAGGGATTCTAGCAATCGCTCCAGTACATATCAAATATACCGCACCACATATGAATGGTTGGCAATTCACCCCATTACAAGTTGGAAGAAATATTAGACTGCACAAGACAACAGACAGAATAGCAAATCCATGCGAACCAGGTCTCTGATGAATACTATAGGTTATATGATTGCAAAGTGCTGAACCAAAATAGAAAATACTTTGAGTACCGAGTTTAATTCTGATGCTGTCTATGCGACATATTACCTCTCCTTGTGACATTGACTGATTATGAATGCTGGATCCATTACACCTCGATGCGGTAGGTTGATGGCAGTCGATTTTCATTTGATTCTGGAGGATATCTCCAATAAAATGATTCATTATTTAAAAAGAATATTGACTACCATCCACCACCAGGAGAAATAATATTCTAATAATAAGTACTATACTCAATAATATCTGACTATTGCAGAACAGGTCGTGTCCTGCAGGATCGATATGCATCAGTCGAGAAAGAAGAAGCTTGGAGGTGTAATGAAATAAATCCAGTTCAGTGAAAAGGTGATATAAATATATTTCCAAAAGTATTCTCAGACAGCAAAATATTTAAAAGATGAATGAACAGATTTTACAAATATAATTCCAACTGATGAGGAATGAATATTGCACAATAGCAAATTTGAATCTTCAAATTATAGTTACTATTTGAAAATGTAACACTCTCTAATTTAACAAAATGAGATGGGTGATAGCCCTTGGGAAGGGTCATAAAATGCACTAATCAAATAGGCAAAGTAGGCTAATACAAAATTATAATTTAAAAAATAGAATGAATCAATAGTGAAAAACATTATCAGGGTGGGCTTCGCCTAAGGAAATAGACCTTCTGGCTAAGTACAGCGTGAATATTAAAATTTACTTTTTGCAATGAAAATCATTTATGACAACCTTATACCCCCAAATCTACAGTCATGACTTTTTCAAATTGACAAATCCATACACTCTGAGTAGATTTTTGCCCACCTTCTTCTACCAGAATTCCCAGTGTCGCTCTGGGCCGGCTAGACTAAACAGGGTTGGGCTTGGAGTGAGAGGAATGGGAATGCTGCAGAGTTCGCAGTGAAGGGGGTCTCTGTAATGGGAATTACATTCCCAATTACCACTAGATGTGTGTCTTGGAACTATACCACTTGTGTGTCTTGGAACTATTTGCTGGAGTCGGTTACCAGGCCACTAATCTCGAGTACCGGGTGTTTTCCTGGGGTCAGGATCGAGCACCTTCACCTCTGATCACCAAGTCCCAATTCTCGGGCACCGGGTGTCTTCCTGGGGTCAGGATCGACCGCGGAGTTGGTGGAAAGGCTTTCCCTGGCCTCCCTCAAGGTCCTCTTGCGATTCGGAGTGAATCGGCAAGCTACAGGAGCCCACGCGCCGGACTTCACCTCTGATCACCAAGTCCCAATTCTTGGGTACCAGGTGTCTTCCTGGGGTCAGGATCGAGCGCAGAGTTAGAAGAAAGGCCTCCTCTTGCCTTTCTCGAGCTCCTCTTGCGATTCGGAAGCAAATCGGCAAGCTACAGGAGCCTGCGCGCCGGACTTCACCTCTGATCACCAAGTCCCAATTCTTGGGCACCGGGTGTCTTCCTGGGGTCAGGATCGAGCGCAGAGTCGAAGGAAAGGCTTTCCCTAGCCTTCCTCGAGGTCATTCAACTATTCGAGGTTCCTGCAATGATGTACAATCAGGATATGGTCAGGTTTTAACCAAAACCTGGTGTGTTGCTGCTGGTTGAAACAGGCAGGTTGCTGCCTGAACTTGTTGAAAAGGTCAAACAACACTCTTCCAAGTGAGTGCTGAACCGCAGAGCTTCCAGTGTCTGAGATTAACCCCCATTAACCTCAGACACAACTTCTAGTTGTCTAAGGATTCGTAGTACACTCAAAGCACGAGATGTACTATGTTGCTAGCTGCGCACTGCTTCCTTCACTCTCTGTCGACCGCTTGCACTGGACACCCGTACTAGACTGCTCACCTACTAGCCTTTACAAGCCTCCCTCAGTGGCCTAGAGGGAATGGAGTAAAGATGCGCAGCACTGCTGAGCGGTAGCCCAGCGGCTGGGCTGCTTGTTGACCTCTGTGATTTCATCAGAGATAACCAAGCGTCTTAGAACAAGCCCTAAACTCAATTCCCCTCACTAGTTATGATATACATCGTGACACACTGTTCCTAATAGGGTAATGGTGGGGGGGGGAAAGAGATGGGAAGGAAAGGGGGGGGGGTGAGAATGGAAAGAGTATGTGGATGACAGATGTCCCGAAACACCGAGTCATCACAAAAGACCATGCAACAACTGGGCACCAGGTTGGTTCCTCGCAAACCGGTGATGGTGCGTCGGCACCATCAAAAGAAAAACAGCAAGCCATCTGGCCACGTTCTTGGCCTAGCTTTCCTAAAGAGTTACTGTGGAGCTGCGCCGTGCTTTCTCACTGTGTGGGGACGCCGTGATTCCACACTGCTAAGGGGTGCCATGCTTCTGTACTGCAAGAAGACGCTGTGCTTCCGCACTGCTTGAGGAGGCCGTGCTTCCACACTGCAGGATATAGAGACGCCGTGCTTCCGAACTGCAAGGAGACACCGTGCTTCTACACTGCAAGAGTCACCGTGCTTCTGCACTGCTAAAGGATGCCGTGCTTCCGCACTGCAGGGGAGAGTTGCCATGCTTCGGCACTGCAAGGAGACGCTATACTCTTAAGCTACAAAGGGACGCCGTGTTTCCACACTGCAAGGAGACGCTATACTCTTAACCTACCGCGAAGGTGTGCATCCTCATAATGACAATCCAGACACACACTGACCGATGTGTCATGTTTGCACATGACGTTTGGACAAGCTAGCAACCTGGCTGCAGTGTTTCCACACTGCTGAGGTCTAGCTTGCGCACTACCTTTGCCGGACTTTTGCCCTGCAGCCAGGCTTTGGCCCTGCAGGGAGCCGTGCTTTTGCACTGCGTGTCGTGCTTTCGCACTGCGTGCCGTGCTTTTGCACTGCCTGACATGCCATTGCACTGCCACGGTGCTTCCGCACCGCGAAGGTGTGCATCCACGTAATGACAATCCAGACACACACTGACTGATGTGTCATGTTTGCACACAACATCCAGACGAGCTAGCAATCTGGCTGCAGTGTTTCCACACAGCTGAGGTTAAGCTTGCGCACTACGTTTGCCAGGCTTTTGCCCTGCGGGCCAGGCTCTCATCTAGCAGGGAGCCATGCTTTGGCACTGTGTGCCGTGCTTTTGCACTGTGTGCCGTGCTTGCGCACTGCTATTGCCGTGCTTGCACACTGTCATTGCCAGGCTTGTGCCCTGCGCGGCAGTGCTCTCGCACTGCCTTCCTCGCCATGCTTGTGCACTGCTATTGCCGGGCTTGTGCCCTGCACGGCCGTGCTCTGGCACTGCCTTACTTCGCCGTGCTTGCGCTCTGCTATTGCCGGGCTTGCACCCTGCGCAGATGTGCTCTCGCACTGCCTTACTTCGCTGTGCTTGCGCACTGCTATTGCCGGGCTTGCGCTCTGCGCGGCTGTGCTCTCGCACTGCCTTACTTCGCCATGCTTGTGCACTGCTATTGCCGGGCTCGCGCCCTGCGTGGCCTTGCTCTCGCACTGTTTTACTTCGCCATGCTTGCCCACTGCTATTGCCGGGCTTGTGCCCTGCGCGGCCGTGCTCTTGCACTGCCTTACTCCGCCATGCTTGCGCACTGCTATTGCCAGGCTTGCGCCATGCACGGCAGTTTTCTCGCACTGCCTTACTTCTCTGTGCTTGCGCTTTGCTATTGCCAGGCTTGCGCCCTGCGCGACCGTGCTCTCGCACTGCCTTACTTCGCTGTGCTTGCGCACTGCCTTACTTCGCCGTGCTTGCACACTGCTTTTGCCAGGCTTGCGCCCTGCATGGCTGTGCTCTCGCACTGCCTTACTTTGCCGTGCTTGCGCACTGATATTGCCAGGCTTGCACCCTGCGCGGCCATGCTCTCGCACTGCCTTACATCGCCATGCTTGCACACTGCTTTCGCCGGGCTTGCGCCCTGCGCGGTTGTGCTCTCGCACTGCCTCACTTCGCCGTGCTTGCGCACTGCTATTGCCGGGCTTGCGCCCTGCGTGGCCGTACTCTTGCACTGCCTAACTTTGCTGTGCTTGCGCACTGCTATTGCCGGGCTTGCGCCCTGTGCGGCCGTGCTCTCACACTGCCTTACTTCGCCGTGCTTGCTCACTGCTATTGCTGGGCTTGCGCCCTGCGTGGCCGTGCTCTCGCACTGCTGCAACTTCCAGCATCAGACAGCTGGGATGAATCTCCAACACGACCAGGAACTCGTCGTGGTCTCAGCAATAGTCAGCTGAGATAATCCAATAATCCCAGGAGCTCGTCAAGGAAGTAGACTCAGGTTGCAGTCCCCCTCCTCAAGAAGAAACGTGATACACAACAATGTAACCCTCCACAGGAGGCAGAAGTTGATAGATGTAAATTGGAGTCCAGGAAAATCACCAAGTGTCAGAGTGATGGATACCCTCAGTTAGTTCAGTGTATCAGCGACTTATTGTTTTCAATAAAAGATGAGAGATGACAATATGATGTAGAATACTGAATTTTATGGTTGACATGAAGCCACTAGTTGTGATGTTACACCACATATTTCGATTTTATATCACAATTAAATGTAGTCGAAATAATAATTCATTTCCGATCTGTTATGAGGATCACAGCCTTCTCACTATAATATAGTGATATTATCACAATGATAAAATCGGAACTTTAAATCTCAACTTAATATTCCACTTCTCACTGTTCATTTCAATAATGAAATCAATCACATGATTTACTTATGCAAAGTAACCATCCATTGGATATAAATGACAGTGTGTTTATTATAACAGATAACATCTGCTAATTAATTCACCAATCAGTGAATTAATTTTCCGAAAAATAATCACAACAATCAGCACAAATAGTGATAATTGAATGAATTAATGCACCATCAATAATAACTCATGATGGTAGGCTGAGTAAAAATTAGATTCACTCTCCAGACGTGATCTTATTCCAAAACTAACAATAGCACGATCAATAACAGTAGAATATCTGGAAAAACTAGAATTCTCATGAATTCAATTTTATAAATTGTTATTGAAAAGGAGAAAGTAATTCTCTTCTACAGACTAGAAGCTTGGTGATAGCAGTTAGCCGGTTGAGATAATGTTTATCTTATCTGTACAGCACAGCACAAATAACTTTTCGATCCAACATAGAATTAATTCCAATTGAAATAATAATAATTTTATTCAAATTTATAGTAAGTCCGCCGACTTTATTTTCAAGTGAAATATTAGAAAATTTTAATCAGAATCTGAAGCCAATCCCCGATTGCAGTACATCTCAACTCACAATCAAACGCAATTTATCCATTCCACATGAATAATTAATTGCAACGTAATTCACTTTTATCCCACTGTATAATAACGTCTGTTAATTAACTGCATCGTAACACTTTACAGATTAAAGCAATTACCACTGGCTTCATTAAATGATTTCAACTATTATTATAGCCATTACCTCATGGTTAAAATATTAGTCATATCATACTGATCTATAATTCAATTTAATTTCAATTTCTCAATTTCAATTTATTAAAAACACACAAAACAAGACAAAACAAAATTACAAAGATTTACGAAACAAATAAAACACGATAAAATGTTACAAATTTAAAAAAACAATGGGCTTAGTGTTTGGATGTGTTGGAGAAGAGAAAAAAAAAGAGAGGAAGGTACCTAGCCAACTATGGTTTCCCATGTAATAGGCAGGCAAATTAGAGAAGAGAAGTAATGAGGAAAAAAGGAAGGGAGAAATGGGGGGAAGGAAGAAAACAGAGGAATAGGTACTCAAATAATATTTTCTAATATTCTCTATCCACTCATTTCGCCACCAACTATTTATGGCAAGTAGAAAACAAGCTACTGCAAGTTTTGTTTGTTAACCTGTACCTGGTTACAACAATATCGGTAATATACCGATAAAGAAAATTTAGTCTAGTTGGAATCGACTTTAGCTGTTATTAACTAGTCATAGACTGTAGAAAACTTTCTTGATTACCCTTGCTTGGTCACATCATAATGTTTTAAATAAATTTCAAACTGAAATTATTGGGATTGCCTTCAGATCAAAAGAAATGCATTAATTTGTCAGTAATAATTTTTTTCCATCTAATTCAGCCAGTGCTTTATAACTGATTATAATAATTAAACTGTAATGGTTGAGTAGCCATTTAGTTTAAGTAGAACTCTATTTTATGAGAAAAATTAAACGGAATATGCTATTCCCTTTTAATAAACTATTGACCAATTTCTTTCAATAACAATAATATGACAGCCTTTAATATTTTTTCATTATTCTCGGAATCGTGCTAATTCTATTAATTTTCAAAATTCGGCTAATAAATTCGTGCTAATAATTCTGAATTAATTTTCTCCAATTTCTATGCAATTTTGTCTTTGATAACAAAATTTAATTTCCTCATTTTAAATGGGATAATTTATGAATCAGAAATAGCTCTAAAGCTGTGATATGATTGAAGTTCTATGATATTCACCCCTCTCGCCTCTTACCTCCTTATTGGTGACGCGTGGCACCTCTCTGGTATCCCATCCTCCGGATAGGCAGCGACCCTCTATAGACTCGCTCGGCCTCCTGCTGTCCATCCGCTCGAATTCCGTCCACCTTTTCTGCAACTTCTCCATCACCATCCTCTTCCTCATCTTCAGGCAGGTGTGGCTGGAGCTTGGTGCCTTTCTCGTGCACAGTAAACCTCTTACCGGCACTAAACATTTCCTCGACCTCATATGGGCCAGAAAATTCCGGCGCTAACTTCGCGGCAAGCTGGTTAGCACCTGAGGATAGGTGACACTCCTTCCTGTAGACTAGCTGTCCAGAGCTCACCTTCATCGTCCTCTTTTTCTTATTATAATACCGGTTGGCATTATAATTCTCGTCTCCAATATCTGAAACTTCAATTTCAATTCAAATTCAATTCAAAAAATAATTTATTCCGCACAACATAATATTATTACAAAACATTGTACCATCTAACAATACAAAAAAATACTAATGTAAAATTATATGTTTTGCTTCAGATGACAAAAACATAAAGCGAAATAAATATGAGCACACCTAGGCATAAGCCCTATTGGAGTGCACTTCTCTTAAAATAAAATAAATTTAAAGACTAGAGTAGTAGGACCGCTACGCTCTACACATGAAATAAACTTTATTTATGTGAAAATAATTATTTATAAATTTACCAGTGTTACGGTCTTCATGATGCGTATTATACAGGTCTTCATAATCTATTATAACAATTGTAATGTTATTGAATGAATTTCCATTGATTTTCATGGAAAAAATTAAGTTAAATGGAAAAAATAATATAGTAAAATAAATAAAATTATTCAAAAATGTTTTTAGTGGACAGCGAATTAAATTATGAAAACAGAAAGACAGGGAAAAAACCACTGACTCAAGAATAAGATTATACTGCCTAATATTTATACTAATGTACAATCCTCAAAAAAGATTCACAGTCATTCAATGTGAACAGATAGAACTTCAAACTTTTAAGAAATATATTGAATGGGACTGAGGTATTAAATTTTCTTGAAATTAAATTTAACATTCTAGGTGCATTGAAAGAAAATTAATGTTGAAAAATTTTTAAATTAGATTGGGGAACTTGAACTAAAACCCGTCTGAAGTCATATCTGATATCCCGAGTAAGATTTGCATTGAGGCTTCTTGGAAAGAATAGCTTTAGTACTTTGAAAACATAGAGATTTCTGATTGGAAGTATCTTAAGCTGAAAAAACAGTGGCCAAGAATGATCAGTTCTGAGTGATCTGGTAATTATACGTATAATGATTTTTGAAAAATAATTATGGGATTCAGTGTTGTGACATAGGTTCCACCCCACAAAACAATACCATAGCACATACGAGAGTTAATAAGTGCATGGTAAGCATTCAATAATACACGTGTAGGACACAAATCACGTAGCATGTAAAAGCTCCTTATTCCTCTACAAAACTCCTTTTTCAATTTCGCCACATGATTTCTCCAAGACAATAAAGAGTCGATAACTAAACCTAAGTATTTAAAAGTATTCACAATGTTAATTGTTAGACAGTTACAGTTATTAACAACAGAGCAGGAATAGCTATGATAACACAGATCTGTATCAAAAAATAAATTTCCCCTCAAGTTAAAGATCATGTACTTAGTTTTTTCACTCAAAACCATGAAATTTTTGCTGAACCAATAATTCAAGACTCTTAAATCAGCGCTCATTCTTGTGTATATTGTATTGCATGCTACATCTGAATATGTGAGTGCAGTATCATCTGCAAAAGCAGTCAACCTTCCATTCAATTTTGCATCACATAAATCATTTATATAAACAAGAAATAGAATAGGTCTCAAGACTGAACCTTGGGGCACACCATAATCTATATTCTTGATATTCTCGCATCCCCCTACCCTCACACACTGCTTTCTGTTTCGAAGATAGCTATGAAACCACTTGTATGGTAAGCCTCGTACCCCAGCTGCATATAACTTATTTAATAAAATTGAATGATCCACTGTATCAAAGGCTTTAGTGATATCTAGATATAATGCTGAATATTTTTTACCCTCATTTATACTCTCATAGATATCCTCAAAAAATGAAACTGAAGCATCTTCGGTACTCAGGCCCTCTCTGAAACCAAATTGATTTTTACTAAAATAATCTATTTTTTTGAAAAACCTATCAATCTAATTCTTATAATCTTTTCAAAAATCTTGGTGAAAACTGACAATTGGATGGTAACAATTTGGTTTCTCTCTGCTGCCCTGTTTGAAAAGTGGGATTACAATAGCAACCTTCAAGCAGTCAGGGAATTCACCACTCATCATGCTCCAATTAAAAAGCCTACTCAAAACACCAGCAATCTGAATGGAAATTCTCTTAACAATGTAACTGCTTATATTGTCAAACCCGGGAGCTTTATTGTTTTTCAAACCGGCTATTATCTTGAGAATTTCAGTTTCATTAGTGGGAATGAAAAACAAGGAATGCAAAATATTTTTATACTTGAAATGGGAATAAATACTGCATTATTCTCTACATTAATAATTGAATGTCTTAACTGTTGCGGTATTTTAATGAAAAATGAATTAAACTCTGTAGCAATACGTTTTTTATCAGTGATTGTCTCTGAATTGATTTCTAAACTTATAACATCATGCTTTGATTCCCGATCTCCTATTAAGCTGTTTACTATTCTCCATTGAGTTTTTAAATTACCTGAGCAATTATCAAATTTTTTCAAGTAGTACTGCTCTTTTGCTTTTCTCAGATCGGATTTTAATTTATTTCTGAATGTTTTGTAATATTCTTTCAAATTTAAATCATGTGGTCTTGAAATCGTAAGTTTGTACAGTTTTTTCCTTCTATTGATTCCTTTAAATAAATAGTCAGAAATCCATGGAGTTAATTTATTATTGATAAAAACACTTTTTCGGGGTCTATTGCATTTACACTTATCTATTGAGTCTGATAATAGCTTGGTGAACGAATCGAAAGCAGCTGAGACGGAGTTCTTATCTAAGACGCTCTCCCATTGCAAACTTTGTAACTCTACTTTCAGTTGATCGAAATCAATCACAAGGCTGCTTCTTTCCGTGGCATCTTTAACGTGATAACGTTTTCTTATATCTAGCTCTAGACGTACCATTGAATGGTCAGTAATTCCAAGGTGCAGCACTTTAGCATTGTAATCAACTAATTGTTTTATTTGGTTGAATCGGATGAAACAATGATCTAAACAACTCTGACTATCACTAACTATTCTTGTAGGCTCATTTATAAGGCAGTCTAATCCGTGGCTAGCCATCTGGCTAAGATAAGAATCAGCTACTCTATCATCAAGCAGTAAATTGCAATTTATATCTCCGGTGAAAATAATATTCTTTCCTTCTAGAGAAGCTATCATGCAATCGATATCATCGAGAAATTCCTGTATCGGAATACTATGTAAACGCTAAACTGCCAAAACAATGAATTCAATGTTATCATCACAACAATAAAATTAAGCTGCAAACAGTCGGCTGACCGCTTATCTGAGCTACCTAAAATGCTACATCTGTATTGTGATTTGGCGTAAACTATTACCCCTCCGGCTCGATAGTTATCATTACAACAACCATAAGCATTGTAACCATCAATTCGAAACAAGTTTATCTCATCGGTAGATATCCATACTTCAGTTAGTATTATAAAGTCCGGAGACATTTCAAAGTTATTTAATTCAACTAAAAACAAATCAAAATTCTGCCTTAGGCTACGGATATTCTGATTTATAAAAACTAGAACATGATTAGAATCAGACATTGAAAGAATGTGACAAATTTATTATTACTGTAGAATGAACTGATACTAAGAACTTTGTTTTTATACTCATTCTGTGAGCTTGCCTTCTAGCAATAAAGACAGAGATTGATATTATTTCCAATTTAGTAATAGAGAGATTAAAAGAAATGTAAAACAATAAAGAGATTGAATAATGTGAAAGAAATAAGCTTTTCTTATAATATCTATATATGTCTTCGAATAAAGAAACTAATAAAAAATACCTACAAGTCTTCGGTCTCACCGTGACAACAAAAGTAAGAGTAACGAAAACAAGAGTATAAAAAATAAAAATAAAAATATAGCTTATCAATTTAAAACAATGCAAAAAAATAGAATAACATAAAAGTAACAAAAGGACTTACAAATCTTTCAGGTCTTCAATTTTCCTAACAGTTATCAGATTTGATCCCTGTTTCTTTCTTAGAAAAATTTTACCACTTCTGACCCATAGATACTCAAAGTTCTTATCTTTTTTCACTTGTCGGGCCGCATTGTAGAGGCTACGCCGAGCAGGTGACAGGCTCTCATTAATGTAGATCGGCACCGCGGGTCCTGAGGTCAGACCCATGTCATGCGTGTTGAAGTTGCGCTTCACGCGGCGTTTCTGGAGTAGCTCTTGCTTCACGCGGCGTTTCTGGAGTAGCTCTTCTGAATCCAGCCTCCGTACCATTTTTACAATGATACCAGGATGCTTGTCAGACCCCACCCTGGAACGCAGGCGATGGCATGCATCTATCATCGTGTCCTCTATTGGATACCCTAGCGAACGACCCACATCTTTGACGATTGCAACAACATTTTCTCCTTTCTGCATCGGTACTCCATGTATTTCTACTGTGTTATGACGCGAGTACTGCTCATAATCCTCAACCCTCAGCTCAAGATCAGCTATCTTCCTTTGAAGCCCATTATTTTCACTTCTCAGTTCATCCACCGTTTTCACCAACTTGGAAATTTCACCTTTCTGCTCCTCGACCGTCTTCCTAGCTTCTGCAACTTCATTGTGACAGAATTCTATTGAAGCGCCGAGACTAGTTTCCACACGCTTAAAGTCCTCCCTAAGCTCTTCAATAAGTTTGATAACGTCATCAAATGTTACAGTTCCCTTGGATTCTAGCGCCATACTCTTTCGACGTTGCTGGGAACACGGCTTGCATCGCCACAAGTCGCCCTACTCCATTATAGTATATTTCGCACCTAGGGTCGAAAATGTACGTTTTCCGGCTCGAGATCGCGGTTTTCAATTTGAGACGAAGTCGAGAACTTGAAGCGTTCGAGAGCCGAAAAACATTTTTGCCCGTGTTGCGAACGCTATTTTTCGCCACACCAAAAAAAAAACTTCCCAATATTTATAAGAAATTGAAAAATTAATAAAATTCAAACAGCCTATTTTGATAGTTTGAATCTTGGTTATGACAACTTTTACTGTCAATTAATTTCAATATTACTAATTAATAATTTACAATAGTGACCATATTTTTATACTATTAATATTTCGAATAATTGTTTGAATTTTTATAGCTCGCGCTTTGCGCCCGGTGCAATATCTCATGGATAGATGGATGAATAGAGTTTTCATTAATATTTTGATATAATGTGATGAAAAAATTAATATAATTGCATATTTCACAGTTTTGTCTCAAAATATATCTAAAAAATTGATTGAAATTTAAATTATGGTAACTAATATAAAAAATAGCTAATAAAAGTCGAAATTCATCGACAAAAAAAAATGTCATTGACCGAGATTCGAACCTAGATCGTGTTTGTTATTCACTGAGCTGAGTTCAGTTGTATTACGCCTTTACGCTCTCGGCTATTGGGTATTGTTGAAGGAAGAGGCCTGACTGATAACTCTTAGCATACACATAATACTGTAAACTAGACTTCTAAAAAAGTTTACTTCACTCCTAAAAAGCGTACAGCCTTTGACTATAGAAAGAAGGTTGTTCTTTCTATAGAAGAAGGTTCTTCCTATAGTCAAAGGTACAACAGACTTTGGCTCATGACTTATATTATTAATATTATTAAAATTGATATTATTATCTGTTTCACAATAAAATTTTCACTCTGAATTAAGTCAGGTAACGTATGTAGGCTACTATAATATAGTGTATAGCGGCATATTAATTTGAAGCCGGTTTGCCGGCATTTTCACAACAAAATATTGCTCTGAAATCATAGAGAAAACATTCGAAGATTCAATCTAAGATGAGTGGGCCTAATGTTTTCTCTATATGGTTCAATATTAAAGAAAAATTATCTAGAAGTTTTAATAATGAATTACGGAAAAATTACTAGGAATTTTTTAGTCAAGGCTGAGTTTCACCAGTAGGCTTACCTTAAACTTCAGATCTCTGCTGTATTTTCTTGTTATTATAGTTGATTGTATTGCATTAAGAAGTGGAATTCGATAATAAAAAAGAAACAATTATTACTCTACCTCACTTTTAAATATTGATACAATTATTGTACTTTGATTTCAAATTCGATTCTTCACTTTTAAATACTTGCGATACGTACCTTTCTGACAATGGACAATGCAGCCATTGTATTCATTGTTTGATATCAAAAACACAATAAATATTAAATTATTAAACAGTAATTTATAAAATATATTATAGACATAATATCGCGATTCACGATACATAATTATATAGATTATTACAGTCGTTATGAGATTATCTCTCTATGATTTTTGTGAGATCGGGATCGGACACGATCAGCTGTTATTCAAGGTCATTTTACAGCCCTAGGGCCGTAAAGTTTTACCGGCCTGGTCGGAAAACAATCACTTTCGGCCTCCATATGACGCACGTAAACCAGCTCATTACATCCAAGTGTGGCGAAAAATAATTTACATCCTCAGCGGATAGGCTAACGCACTTTCCATGGAAGTTTTTATTGCAGTCGCAACATGACACTTCCACTTTGATGGCCTTAAGCAATTTCAGACAGGTGTTACAGCTATCAGACATGATATTATGAAAAATATTTAACGTTGAATAAAACAGATTTTTAGAACTAACTTTGATGCACACCGTAACAAGAACACTTTTATCGAAAACAGCACTACAAAAGATAATGAGAGCGGCAGTAGTAAGCTTTCGTCCTGCTCAAAGTCTCAATCATAACAATCAGAACTACTTTCTGTGTAGTTTCCAGCACCGGCAGTCTTCTTGACTTCACTGCTCGACGATGATTTCCAGCTCCTTGCTGAAAATAATCCTCCTTCTTCCGCCTCTGGTACGGCTTTTCCGGACAGTTGAACCTACAGTGCCCAGCTCATTTACAGTGCCAGCAAATGAACTTTCCACGGGCTGGAGAAATTTTCTGAGAAATAAATTCCTCTTTTACAGTTTTCCACACGGCTCCTACGTCTTCCTGGACTTGAGAAAATTTCTTCTTCTCCTGCTTCTTCACAGGAATAATTCCAGGTAGCTTCCTTGACCTCCTTCCCCACCTTTGGAGTAGGAATATTGTCTCCAATGTGTGCTTTGACGAGATGAGGATTCCATTCCACTGATTCCACTGACCGGGAATAGGGGTTTATTTTCACCCGGTGCTCATGAAGAAACTCCATACCAAGCCGAATATCTGGAAAAGGAAGCCCATCCATTATTGTGAGTGTTGTTGATAGGGATATTCTGCCGATTTTCAGGTTGGTTATAACACCACCTCGCAGACGTGCAGCCATAGCAGCGCTGTGCTGCACAGGCTCTCGTTCCATTGCTTCCAAACTATTAAAAGCTTTAGAGCTAAAATAGTTGGACTCTGCTCCGGTGTCGAGAAGAGCACTATACTGTCTGTCTCCTATTTCCACTGCAGTGGAGAGACGGCTGTCATCCTGGAGCTCCGGCTCTAGCTGGATTTGAAGCCTCGTTTTAACCACAGCTGTTTTATCAGAAGTCTTCTTCTGCTCTCTCTCACAGGAACAATTTGGTCGTGGCTTCCCGCACTTGAGCAGAGTGAAACCTCTGGACACTCTGATCTCCAGTGTCCCACCTTCTTGCACTGCCAACACAAGGGGCCTTCTGGAGGTTGCTCACTCCGGCGCTATGTAGTAGTTGTCTCCTGTCGAGGCTTGGTCTGCTTCCTCACCACCTCCTGCTTCACAGCTCGTTGTCTCTGATGAGCACTCTTCTCCTCGAACTTAATTCGTTCATATTGTCTCGCCAAGTGTAGCAAGTCGTCGATGGTGTACACTTCAGCCTCCCTGATGTAGAGCTTGTAGCGTGGTAGGAGATTTTTGTACAATCTGTGTACCTGGCTCCTCTCGGAAAAACCACCTCTTCTCCTCATCAGCGTTAGCAGCTCCTCAACATAGTCATCTATGAGCTCGCCTTCTCTCTGCCGCCTGTCGAGAATTTCATTCTCAAGATCCTCCTCATAAGTAGGTGGATAGTAACGAGACCAAAAGTCTCTCAGGAAATCATCCCAGTGTCTCCACTGTTCTCTCCTATTCCTCATCCATAAGGAACATTTCCCCGCTAACATTTCAGGTAACGCTGGAAATAACTGTCTGCCAGACAAGCCATATGCTTGTTGCAACTCCTCGAGCCGGTCCATAAAACTTGGAGCATCTCCACTTCCATCATATGAGAGCTGCCACCCTCGAACCTTGTCACACACGGCACTTGGTAGGTGACCTCAATACATGCCTAGGCAAGTTATTATGCCTCTCCGGCATCTCCGGCCTCACCAGTGCAGGCTCTGCATGGTATAGCATCTCCACTGTCACCTCCTCGCTAACTGGTGCTGGCCTTCGCGCTCCTCGACGAAGCACCTCCTCCCCATTATCCAAAACAGGGAGCATCGCAACAATCCGCCGTCGTTGCTCCAGTAGAGCCCTCCTCAGGCTCGTAATTGTGCCGTCTGTTAGCACTGAGTCAAGTAGTAGATCAATCAAGCCCTGATCGTGCATTCTGTACACCCAGGAGTTGCTGGAGTCGCCATCAAACTCTGGAGACGTCTCCTTGGGTATTTCTTTCAGTCTGGAACATGCAGTGGCCTCCGCGACTGGTGGCCACAGTGCTGCAGCTCCTTCCTCTTCCTGACCTGTGCCAGCTCCGCCACCGATCCTGTTTAGACCGGCAACCTCCACCATTGTCCTCAGGTGGTTTTCGACAAGAGCTCTCCTGAGTTCTGCCATGGTTCCAGTTGTAGGTAGCCCTGCAGCGGCCGAGAATTTCACTGCTTCATCCCTGTGAAGCCTGTAGATCCAGGCCACTCTTGGATCACTGCTGTTGTCTCCTGTATCCTCCTCGTCACCTTCCTCACCTCTGATCACCAAGTCCCAATTCACGGGCACCGGGTGGCTTCCTGGGGTCAGGATCGAGCGCGGAGTTGAAGAAAAGGCTTCCCCTGGCATTTCTCAAGGTCCTCTTGGGATTCGGAAGCGAATCAGCAAGCTACAGGAGCCCGCGTGCCGGTCTTCACCTCTGATCACCAAGTCCCAATACTCGGGCACCAGGTGTCTTCCTTGAGTCAGAATCGAGCGCGGAGTTGGAGGGAAGGCCTCCCTTGGCCTTTCTCGAGGTTGTCTTGCGATTCCGAAGCAAATTGGCAAGCTACAGGAGCCCGCACGCCGGACTTCACCTCTCATCACCAAGTCCCAATTCTCAGGCACCAGGTGTCTTCTTGGGGTCAGGATCGAGCGCGCAGTTGAAGGAAAGGCTTCCCCTGGCCTATCCCGAGGTTTTTTTGCGATTCGGAAGCAAATTGGCAAGCTACAGGAGCCCACGCACCAGACTTCACCTCTGATCACCAAGTCCCAATTCTCTGGCACCGGGTGTCTTCCTGGGGTCAGGATCGAGCGCGCAGTTGAAGGAAAGGCCTCCCTTGGCCTATCCCGAGGTCCTTCTGTGATTCGGAAGCGAATTGGCAAGCTACAGGAGCCCGCAAGCCGGACTTCACCTCTGATCACCAAGTCCAAATTCTCGGGCACCGGGTGTCTTCCTGAGATCAGGATCGTGCGCGGAGTCAAAGGAAAGGCTTTCCCTAGCCTTCCTCGAGGTCCTCCTACTATTCGAGGTTCCCGCGATGATGTACCAGGATATGGTCAGGTTTTAACCAAAACCTGGTGTGTTGCTGCTGGTTGAAACAGGCAGGTTGCTGCCCAAACTCGTTGAAAAGGTCGAACAACACTCGTCCAAGTGATTGCTGAACCACGGAGCTTTTCAGTGTCTGAGATTAACCCCCGTTAACCTCAGACACAACTCCTAGTCGTCAAAGGATTTGGAGTACACTCAAAGCACGAGATGTACTATGTTGCTAGCTGTGCGCTGCTTCCTTCACTCTCTCTTTCAACCACTCGCACTGGACACCCGCACTAGACTGCTTACCTACTAGCCTTTCACGAGCCTCCCTCAGTGGCCGTGAGGGAGGGGAGTAAGGATGCGCAGCACTGCTGAGCGGTAGCCCAGCGGCTGGGCTGCTCGTTGACCTCTGTGATTTCATCAGAGATAACCAAGCGTCTTAGAACAAGCCCTAAACTCAATTCCCCTCACTAGTTATGATATACATCGTGACAACACTGTACAATTTTCGTAGACTAGCAGGGATCCCCCTTTACATGTTCAAACAACTCACATAGACCCTTGTTTCCGTTTTTTGTTTTCGAAGTATATTCAGCTGTAGAATATATCAATCCGGCTGGATCCTTTCACATGGCTAAAAGTGTTGAACAGATCTCACTATTTTTATTCTAGGGTTCATTTAAATGAAATTGCAAAAATCAATATCACACATTATTATAGGATCCTTGGTACAACTTTTTAAAACAGAAAGACAAAGATTGAATTACATTAGCATCATCAGTCTTACAGTAGCGCTCGTAGAGTAAACATCTTAGTAGTTTAGTTTCACCGTAGTGATAGTTTTCAAAACAATCATCGTTCATCAATAAGTGGGTCACTGGAACATAACCATACAGCAGCTATCTTCATACGTCATTGTCGTCGGATAGATGAGGTCACCAACCAAACCACCGGATGGACTGATCCCGCAATTCGAGGAGGAGGAAGAAGAGGATAACTTTCCAGGGAACCAAGGACTCAAAGTACGAGAACAACCAGGTAAAATGGAAACTGTTGAACAATTATTGCTGAGTGAATTCAACACAGACATAATGAACATGAAGAGTATCTCTTCGGAATTCAAGGAATGGGCTTCGTCAGAATTTTAAAAAAACAAGGTTTCCAGAGCCGAATATGATAATTTCTTAGAATTAGTTCAAAAATTAGCATTGGTAATCGTGAAAGTAGAAACGAGAGCAGTTACTATTAGCCAAATAAGTGATTCTTTGTGGCATCCGAAAATTCATGACTCATTACAGGACATAAGCAAATCTGTTCAGGAAATTAAAAATAAAGACAGGCCTATTACTTACGCAGACATGATACAACTACCGAAAAGAGCTACTTCAAGCGATCCCCAGTCCAATAATCAAGTCAGGAAAATCCTTCCAAAAGAACAGGTAGTCTTAATTAAACCCTCAAATTCCACCGGTAATGAGAAACAAGACAGTGAAAAAATAAAAGGAACACTGAAAACCAACATTGCGAGAAAGGATAACATTAAAATAAAAAAGACAGTACCCGTTAGAGGAGGAGGTTTACTCATTGTTCTGGATTTTCTAGAGGACAAAAAGAAATTATTGAAGAATAAAGCTGTAAATAGTGATCAAATCAAGATAACTGAGCCCCAAAATAAAAAACCTAGGATAATTGTTTATGATGTTCCATCTGATCTCACTAACAAAGAGGTAACTGAAGAAATATATAACAAAAATTTTGTCAATTCAGGAATAGAAAAACAAAAATTTGAAGAAGGTTGCAAGCCATCATTCAAATTAGGGCCGAAAAACAAGGATTCTGTGCATTGGGTAGTAGAATGTGAACCCGAAATTAGGAAAGCAATAATTAATAAGAAAAAAATATTTATAGATATGACATCATGTAGAGTTAATGATTACCATGCAGTGCAAAGGTGCTATAAATGTCAAGTCTATGGGCACATCACAAAACATTGTAAAAAGGAAGAAGATATCTGTGGTCATTGCTCCATCACAGGGCACAACATCAAAACCTGCCCTTCAATCGATAAACCTCCAGTATGTTTTAACTGCAAAAGAGCTGATAAACCCTCAGACCACAAAGTAAACTATCTAAAGTGTCCCAGCTATGTGAAAGCATTGCAACAATCAATTGATCGAACAGATTATGGAAGTGCTTAAAAAGATTAAAAATAGAATTTCCAGCTCAAAATCATCAAATAAATTCACAGCATCAAATATAAAAATAGATATTCAAGATATCCTATCATCTATTGAAAAAACAGAATCAATAAAACAGTCAGCGAAAAGTAGGATGACTTTGATTTTCAGCTTTGGTGAATATACAGATTTTAATTTATCATTAGCTCGCTGGAATAAAAATAGTTTTCATATTTCAGAAGGCGTTGCACATTCAATCAAGAAGAAAACGCTGAGTCAAGATGAATACAATAGCTTACCTACTGTTTATTTACGGAACGTAAATAATAGCTCAATTCGTTTTCATCTTGTTAAAAATTCATTGACATTGATATTAGCGCAAAATAATAACAATGAGGCTCAATTAGGTATCCGTGACCTCTTACTGGTAATAGACGAATATGCATCGATAAATAAATACAACATTACGATTGGGATAGATTCTTTTGATATTGACTCAGAGTTTACATGCTTGGACATTTTAAGTTTAGTAATTAAAACTAAAAACCTAAATTATGTATTCTATTACAGAGGAATAAACAATCTGAAGTTCTTGGATATACCACATGAAAACGATGGCTCTGAAGATTGTCCAAAAGGAAACCTACCGTATGATTCTATTCTTTATGCTTATTTGAACAGTATGATAGAACTCAGGAACTTTATTCAACAGTATGATGATCTGAATGCGGATTTATATAGGGGAGTACTATCATCACTGAATAGTAATATCTCTTCTTCAGCAGCATGTATTCAAGAGATAAGGCGAAACGAGATGAACATCTACGACAATCGACTTAAGACTTTCCTGTGGCCGACATCCACTACATATCGAATGGGCTTCTGTTTTGAAAATGAAGGAAAATACGTACCCTACAATGAAACAACAAAGTCATTCTTAACTAAGGAAAAGTATATTCTAGTCAGTAGAGACACCCAAATCATGCTGAATGCTGAGCTGCTGAAGAATATTCTAAAAGTTGACATCACAAATTGTAAGATGCCAAAAATAACTTGGATGGATGGAGTTCCAGGGTGTGGTAGAACTCACTTTATCCTTCAGCAACATACACCAGGTAAAGATCTCATTTTGTGTCAGACAAGAGCTGGAATAAATGAAATTAGGCAAGAGGTGAATAGAATTCACAAAAATAAATATGAAAGAATAATTAAACAGGATTATAGAACAGTTTCATCTTTTATAATAAACGGATCAAAAAAGCAGTACAAACGTGTTTTCATAGATGAAGCAGTATTAATGCATGCAGGTTTCGTGGGATTTGTCTCATCTCTCGCTGGTGCTTCTGAGATTATTCTGCTAGGAGATTCAAACCAAATACCTTACATAGAGAGAAGTAAATTAACAGCTGAATGGTCACACATTTCATCTCTCTGTGAGAAGAGAATCCATCAAACAGTAACTAGAAGGTGTCCAATAGACGTCTGCTACATCCTTTCCAGCTACTACCAGGACATTGGTACGAAAAATGAGGTCCTGTTATCCGTCAGACCTCCAATAACAAATGGAGAACTTGGACCACTTGAACCTAACACTCTGAGTCTTACATTCACTCAGCTCGAGAAGAAAACAGTGCTAGAAGAGCTGCAATCAAAACTTCACCCTTCAATTAAAGTCCATACAATTCATGAAGCACAGGGCTTAACTCACAAGAATGTAGTTCTGATAAGGAACAATAAAAAACAACTTGGAATATATAACAGCACACAACATGTAATAGTAGCAATGAGCAGACACACACAAACCTTCAGATATATCACAACAGGGCAAGAAGATTTAGTGCTGACCCTAATTCGAAAACTAAAGGTTGTTAGTGAAGAGTTTCTCTTAAGCTGGAATGAAAGAAACATCTAAGGGATTAATGAGAGTTTAAATAATGAGTAACAACAACTTATCAAATTTGCTCAGCTTCGAGGATCTTGATTATTTTAAAGAAATAAACGATGAAGTGATCAACAACAGTCAACAACTTTGTGCAGCATTGAGTTCTTGTGATGTGAGCATCTTCTGTCTCAATATAAGGAGTATCAGAAGAAATTTTTATGAGCTGATGATTCAATTGTGCGACATTAATTTTTCTTTTGATGTTATTATTCTAACCGAATGCTGGATTAGGACTGAATTTGTACTCCAGTCCATTCGAGGATATGATGTATTTTCCACCATAAACAACCCATTACAAAATGATGGTGTAGTTGTTTATGTTAAAGATAGTATAAATGTACAATGTGTTGAGCTACATATTAACCAGGCAAATGTCCTACATATTCGGTTGGATGCAGCAGACAAAAAGTGGAACATCCTTGCAATATACAGATCACCGTCCTTCAATGATATTACAGATTTCCTGAGTGACTTAGAATCGATCCTGAATGAATTAAGAGGGCAACAAGTCATATGTGTCGGAGACATGAATATAAACACCCTTCAAATTCGTCCACATCATCAATTGAATGACTACTGCGATCTTCTAAGCGAGCATGGGCTCAGACTCTGCATTAAGCAAGCAACCAGAACTACAACAGAAACTGCTTCTTGCATAGATCACATTGCTACCAACTCCAGAGATAATCTTTTTCCAATCATTTATGAATCAACAATAACTGACCACTTCACCACAATTCTAGGAGTGCAACATATTTCGAGGAATAGTGCAAATGAAACTGGAACACATGAAATAAACGAGAGAATAGACATTAATAGCTTGAAGAATGAACTACTGAATGAGGAGTGGATTCATGTTTTAGAAGATAATAATCCAGATACATCTTATGACACCTTCTTATCAACTCTGAGACAACATATACAAAATAATATCAAGCAGCATCGGCGGCAGAAGAAGTACAAACCCATCAAACCATGGATCACCAGAGGTATAGTAGCAGCAATAAGAACCAGAAATCTACTCAACAAAAGAAGAAAGGAAGACCCATTCAACATTAACTTAACCAACTTCTATCGTCGGTATAGGAATACACTCACAGCTTTAATTCATGAAACAAAGGACCAATACTATAGAGAGAAATTGTATGAAGCTGAAAAGGATAATAAAAAAATGTGGAAAGTAATCAAAGATGCTACTGATTCTAAATCAAAAACAAAAATGAAATTGAATGCTATTAAAATAGATGATAAGATTTTCAATCTAAAGGAAAATCCAGAAACCACAACCACATGAATAACTTTTTCACAAATGTAGGTGAAGAAATGGCGAAGAAATAATAGATTCCTTAAGAAAACCACTAGACCAAATCATATCCAAATATAAACCTGTTACAAGAACTTTACACGCCATCTACTTTCACCCAGTAACTGAAGATGAGCTTCTTGAAGCTATTAGTAGTTTGCGAAATGACAGTGCTCCAGGACTTGATGGAATCAATAATAGAACATTGAAGTCGATAAAAAATGTAATTGTAAAACCATTAATTCACATATTTAATTTAAGTCTGTCAAAAGGAATTTTTCCAAAAGCTATGAAAGAGACATGTGTTAGACCATTACATAAAGGAGGCGACAAAACAAATGCCACCAATTACAGGCCTATTTCACTTATAAGCAATATTTCTAAGATTTTGAAAAAACTGGTAAAGAAACGTCTTGTGAATTACATGGAAAAAAACAACTTACTATCTAGGAATCAATTTGGTTTTCGTGAGGGGAGGAGTACAGAAGATGCGGTATTAGAATTGTCAAATTTTGTCACAGATAAGCTAGGAAATAACAAAAAATGTGCAGCAGTGTTCCTGAACCTAGCAAAAGCTTTTGACACTGTTAATCACAGTTTGCTGCTGAAGAAATTAGAAGCAATGGGAATTAGAGGAGTTCCTCTAGCATGGTTTAGATCATACCTCTGTGACCGGCGTCAAAAAGTCAAAGTTGAAGAAAATCTCAGTTAAGAGGAAACGATGAAGTTTGGGATTCCCCAAGGAACAGTTCTTGGGCCAATTCTGTATTTGGCATATGCAAATGAGCTATGTTCAATTAAGATAAGAGGAAGAGTAATAGCTTTTGCTGATGATACTTGTATACTATTTGAAGGAGACACCTGGGAGGAAGTTTTTAATCTGGCACAGGAAGAATTGATCAAAGTCGATAAATGGTTAAGAGAAAATTTGCTTACAGTAAATGCAACAAAAACGAAATTTTTAGCCTTTTCTCTGACAGAAAGGACGAGACCACCGGATTCTTCAATAATCCTGCATCACTGTGGAAGCACCAACAACCCGTGTGATTGCCCTTCAATTCAACAAGTCAATGAAATAAAATATTTAGGAACAATAGTGGACAACAAATTCAAATGGGACAAGCACATTAATCTATCAATTACCCGGATCAGGAAGCTTCTCTACAAATTCTATCAACTCCGTAAAATCCTCAACTATGAGACATTAAAAACTGTTTATTTTTCTTTAGTGCAATCAATTTTAAGATACGTCATAATTATCTGGGGAGCTACGAATTTTACACATGTTGAACCTCTCTATAAACTTCAAAAACGAATACTAAAAATAATAGGCTTCAAGGAGAATCAATTCCCCACGAACATTCTTTTCAAGGACAGTAAAGTACTGAGTGTAAGACAACTCTACATCCAGGCTATCATCACGCGAATGAGGAGAAACAACGAACACATAAGACTGGCAGATCATAACCATCAAACAAGGCAGAGAAACACGTATTCAATAGTACCAAGGATGGACACTACATTTGGGCAAAGAAACTACACATATTTGGGACCAAAAATTTATAATTCAATACCAAGTTACATTAGGGAAGAATTCAATAGACACAGGTTCAAGAAAAGTTTATTTTCCTGGTTGGTTGATATTGGAGTGGAAAATTGTGAAAATCCATTAGACTGTAAATATTGAAACTATTTATTCTTCATTTCACTCTTTACTGTTTTTCATTTTTCTAAAAATAACCTTTCTTATTATTATCCTTAATAGAACATTAATATTTATTTACTAATTCCATAATTTTGTTTGTTTGTATTATACATTTTTACTAATTTTATTATAAAAAACTTTAATCCCATATCAGTGAATGAAGTTTTGTAAATAGTAATTATTACACGCAATAAGCAACTAATTACTTATACCCCAACACATATAATATATAGTGGGGTGTATATTTATCCATTGAAATTATCATTTATTCATTGTTGAAACATCGCTGATTTATGTAGTTATATTACAATACTATATTATCAATATTCTAATGTTGCATTCAATCTTCATTGTAATTAATAAGTTTTCATAATATGTGAAATTTGTTGCATAATTGGCTGTTGTACTGTAATTTATTGTAGATTCGTGTATGAACCAGAAAAATGGAAGGATGAGCTGAGTGCGATTGTGGAATTGAAGGGTTGAACTTCGAGTTGCATTGCATAGCATACTCATCCATACCTAAATATCAACTTTACATATCTACTGCAGATACCTACAGTAGCAGAAGCATGTATATGCTCTTGCGGTGGTATAGTGTTTTCCACTTGTAGGCTGACAGTGTGAGAGAATACACTCTGCTTTCAGATTTGGTTTAATTGATCGGGGATAAACAAGAGGTGCTTGGAACCTCTCTTCCCTCTTTCTCTCTCTATCTCTTCAATTCTTCAAGCTCAGCCCTCACTCAACTCTACATTATGAATCCATTTAAACTTTATACACATCCATAGAACTTTCTGCTTTATATCTAAATGGGTAGTAGCTCGGTAAATTCACCACCCCTCTATAATTCCTGAAAATCTCCTCCAAAGTAGATATGTTCTGTCAATCTCCTTCTAGTCTTCGTCAGCAGGAGGCATTTGGTTCTCCTGCTAATCCCCGTGCCCTACAGCATTTATAAATCTCCACAATACACAAAAACGTAACACATATACACACATAACCGTGATGGATCTGCAGACTACAGCAGTCCTCTTGCCAATCCGTGCATCTAGTGCTTTACAGGAATAACATTAGTCTGTTGAGTTGATGCACTTTGGTTTGGAATGGGAGTTCAAAATCTAGAGTGATTGTTGTGTTTGAATGCGATTTAGATGATGGAATGGAGTTGAGGATTTCTAAGAAGATGAATGCAGTGAGGTGAGCAATGTTGATTGAATAGTAGAAAGTGAGCCTTTATGATATTCTGTAGTATACTGACCAGCAGGCTCGATTCACTTGCCTTTTAGACTCCCGGCTCGATCATCCAGGAATGACACCGGAAGGCTCGCTCCAATCGCCTGCGTTTTTTGTTTGAGCTTCATCCCGTCAAAAAGTCAAGAGAGTTTATCAGGCTAGATTCAGTCACCGGTTGATCCTAATAATAAGGAGCGCAGGGTTGCAAAAATTGTTACTTTCATAACAATTCCCACATATAGAGACTCTGTTAAGATATTATGAGAATTAACGTATTTCAGTCTATTTCATTGAAGTTTGGAATAGGAAACATTCATATTCAACCCCTTCAAGTTCCCATTTACTTACAAAAGCTAGTTGAAAACCATGAAAACTTAATGAAAATATTGAGAAAATACCATCTAATTTAGCACCCATTACCAGGTGAAACTGTAGGTATTTCGAGTTAAGACAATCAAGTTCAGTCGTACTTGAAAATCTTAGAAAAACTTGAGCCCTGGAAAAGCCCACTCCAAACTCCTTAGATTATAGAGCTAAAACCTGTCTATGATATAATAATATAGAGGAGATCTGAAAAACACCAATTTTTTGGGTACATTCAGCAAAATATTGCAGTTGAAATAAGAAATATGACATTGATTGACCCTAGTTGAGCCTCAGAACCATATTTAAAAGCTTTCTGTCAATTTGTTCTTGAAAAACCTGACGAAACGCAGAGAATTCTTGAAAACGCCAAAAAATTGAGCGTATCTTTGATGTCATTCCAAAGCCCTTCTGATACAATATTCTCACATCTTAGCTCAACTCTTTTACTATTTAAACATTTTCTGTCAAACATTAACATTTTTAGTTTTTGAAGAAATTGAGATTACCTAGAAATTGCTGAAGAACTCTCGAAAAAAGCCGCCGACTCTGGGCGTATTCCAGGCGTTATTTCAAAGCCCCTCTAATACAATATTTTCACATCTAGTTCAACTTCTGTATTGAATTTGAAAATGTTCTGTTCATTTGTTCTTGAAGAACCGCTCAAAAACCGCCGATTGTTGGGCGTACCTGTGGCGTCATTCCGGAACCCTTTCAATGAACATATTTTGATTTGAGCCTGTGTATCAAATTTGGACTAAGTTACTTGTTCTTCATTTGCTCTTCAAAAATCCGAGAAAACGCAGAGAAACGCTAGAATAACGTAGAATATGGCATATTTTTGAAAAATTTTTCAAAACCGTTCTAAGTGCACTTTTAGAAGGCCAACTGTACATACCTGCCAAATTTGAACATTTTTGGTCCAGTAGATTATTAGTTCTGCTCATGGTGAATATATCAGTGCCATTTCCCTTTTATATAATATATAGAATAAGGACTGAGGACAACGTTTGATTGAATCGCCCCAAGTTTGAATGACAAATCTTTCAATGTTCATTGAATTTCAAAATTCGTTGAGATGTTCAATTTGGATCTAGATTGAGCTTTTTATCTCAGGATTTCAAAGAAGTTCTTGAATAGAACAAAATTTAAAATGATTTTGAAAACTTTTCTTTCTCTGAAACACTTCGAACTCTACGCTGTGGTGACCCGTTAAGGAATGCAAGTTTATCATACTTTTTCTTTATTGTTTGTCTAAAATTATTCATTGGAAGAAACAGGATGAATAGATTGAGTCCGCTGGTCTATCTCTTTATGAATGTTCGAGAATTAGCTATCACTTTCCCATCACTACTAGAAGAATGATTTACTACTCAATGATGCAGAACACTCTCTTCTACGGAATCACCATTCATTATTTAGCACCCAAATATATAAAACAGTCACTGCATGGGGCCGTAGAAAGAATAATAAAATCACTTTTTAATGGTGTTGAACGTCACTTGTTCGGCATTATGACGGTGGAAGCTTCAGCCAGGTTCACAGATTTGTCACGAAATTACTATAAGAAGGAATATAGAGAAATGAACGAAATAGAATATACATTGAGACAGAGAACTCAGAGCTATAACAATGCCTATGGTAAAAGAGCTCCAGAATTCAGAATCCCATTTCTTTTAAATTCATTGCCATTAGAGTTGACAATGTTACAGAGTGAAAATAAGATTCAAACAAAACTTAAAGTGCACTTCATAAGGATAAATAATTTTGATTATAGTTTCAGGAAAATAATGAGTAATATTTCATTTATTGTGTTTTTCGAGTTTATTATGTATTTTTCTATTAACTATTTATTATGTTTTGTTGAGTTTGAAATAATTTCAATTCTACAATGAAGATATAATATGATTTGATAAATATTTGTGTCAAGGTGAATAACATTAGGTAATATCCCAGAGTGATTATCTTGTTAATTGTCGCTTACCAAGCAAAGTCTTTTTCTATTTTATAAGTTAAGTTATTGATAGTGCAATGGACAAAACAGAACAATCAGCTACAAAAAAATGAAGGAAAATAATCAGGTAAATTAGGAAATAGAACTATTGTTATTGATTGTTTAATTGTATGTAAAGGATTATTTTTATATATCCCTCAAATAGCTCACTGCTAGAGGGATACAATTACATTATTGTAATATTCAAATAAATAGAGAAAATAAATTACCTAGATAGATTTATCCATAATAGCTTTTTATTATGCTATGAGCCTATGAACTTATTCTATTATAGAATAGTAAATTATTCATCGATTGCAAAGTTCGATAGTTGTTAGTTCAAGCATTCAGAAAAATAATGTAGTAGACTAATCGTTTTTTACACTGAATCACTGTTCAATATGAGCTTCTATGAATGTACCGAGAAGCATTCCTCAAAAGCCCTGAGAAGCTGCAAAAAGTAATGGGAGACTACAAGACATCATTCCAAGCTAAGTGAGAGAAGTGCTGGGAATTTGATACGAGTTGGAAATTTTATAGATCTGGGAGAACTTTAAATGGAGCCTTAATGGACGTCTGAGGAAAAAACGAAGAAGGAGAGACGATGAGGGTGTGAGAAAGATGTAGGAAGAAAGGTGGAGAGAGAAGTACCTACATTTTCACACGTTTCCTAGCTCTACTCAGTGATTAACTGACTCGAGTAGGCCTACACGGTGGTAATAGATTTCATGGTATGCAATAATTACCTTGATTCTACTATCACCAGCTATATAAAATACCCTTCAACAAACGGAAATTATTCGAACTCATATGTTTGTAACATATTCCACTTGTGTATATATGTAAAATCATATATGCCCACTCTTAACAAAACTCATAAACTAGCATACTGTTCTCAACTCAAGCAGAGCTGCTTGTCGAATTCATCAGAAGAATAATAACTCCAAAATTAATTTCTATTCGAAAAATCCTACAGAAAAAAAACAATTTTATTTCACTGTGAAGACATCAGGATATTGGAGTTGTCATGGAATATTTTTTGAAAGATTTCAACCAATCCAACTTCGAATTTCCATGGAACTTCCTCAATTGTCAAAACATTTTATTTTGAACACCTGACACTTGAATCACTTCTAGAATTATGACCAGAATTCTTCGAAAACAGTTCTAGTTCTCACATGATGTATTTTGTGACTAATGAGGGAAATTGATTTTAGAGCTAGTTTTGTTGACGCTCTGTAATCTTTTTATAGGATCTCGTTGTGCAACAAGCGGCTCAGGCACTGGGCTACTGCTCAGCTATGCCGCGCACCCTTATCTAATCTCACTCGGCTCCCAAGGAAGGCTCGCCGAGAAGACGAGAGAGCCATTCCAGTCAGTCCGTCTAAAACTATTGGAGGGAGCAGGACGCGGCCAGAGAGTGAGTGCAGCTCGTGACCAGAATATTCTCTCACTCCTTCAGCAACTTAGAACTGCACATTTCCTTAACTGGAGTTAACGGAAGACTTGTGAGGCTTCAACATACATCACTTGCGAGAAGGTGAGTCCAATACGACTACTTCTGCGACTCGTAGCAGCCAGCCAGCTTGACTCGACCAGTGGCCACAAGTTGGGTTTTGGGCTAAAACCTAACAGGACCCAGGAATATTCCAAAGAGGATCAGGAACAGCAATAGGACCTCGAGTAAGGCTTGGGAACGCCTTTCCCAAACCGGAGACCTCAATCCTGACTGCTGGAAACAGCCAGTGTCCGAGGTATTGGACTCGGTGACAGCCAGTGACACCTGGTTCCAGGACTCTTCTATCTCGATGATTCCAAGTGGAACAGCAAGAGGACCTCGAGTGGACTTGGAAACGTCTTTCTCAACCCTGAGACCTCAATCCTGACCGCTGGGAACAGTTGGTGACCGAAGTGTTGGACTCGGTAATGGCCAGCAATGCCCAGCTCCAGGGCTCTTCTATCTTGCTGATTCCAAGTGGAACAGCAAGAGGACCTCAAGTAAGGCCTAGGAACGCCTTTCTCGACCCGGAGACCTTAATCCTGACCACTGGAAACAGCCAGTGACTGAGGTTTTGAACTCTGTGACGGCCAGCGACGCTTGGTTCCAGGGCTCTTCTATCTGGCCAATTCCAGAGGAATTGCAGGAGAACCTCGAGTAACGATTGGGAACGTCTCTCCCGTCATGGAAATCCCAATTCTGATAGCCAGAAACAGCCGGTGCCCGAGGTGAGGGACACGATGACTACTAGCGACACCTGGATCCAGGACCCTTCTATCTTGTCAATTCCAAGAGGAATTGCAAGAGAACGTCCAGCAACGATTGGGAACGTCTCTCCCGTCATGGAAATCCCAATTCTGATAGCCAGAAACAGCCGGTGCCCGAGGTGAGGGACACGATGACTACTAGCGACACCTGGATCCAGGACCCTTCTATCTTGTCAATTCCAAGAGGAATTGCAAGAGAACGTCCAGCAACGATTGGGAACGTTTTTCCCATCCTGAAGATCATACTCTCAGAAAACACCAGATCATTCCTACTCCTGTCTCTCCACGCCCAACCCTGTTAGGCAGTGCAAAATCATGGCCCCTCTTTCCAAAAAGAGGGAATCACTTCAGTAAGGCATTTAAGACCCTTTTTCAACCCCCGACTCGAACGAGGGTGGTTGACGGACAACACACCAAGCCTTCCATCCCCGGCTGCGGCCCACCCCAGATGCTGACTGAGTCTAGCCGGCCCAGAGCGACACTGGGAATTCTGGTAGAAGAAGGTGTGGGAAAAAGTCTACTGAGAAGATTGGCACACGAACGTGAGGCTAAAGGTAGGAGGAGAAGAACAGCGATGAGTGCTGGAGAGAAGTGTAATCGCGGATCCAGAAGTGTCCTAGATCTACAAACTTTATCGTAGTGAAGCAGTAAAGCTAGCAACATCGGCTGCATTACCATCAGCAGGTATGATGGCCGAGCTTAGGAAAATTCTAGTGGAACACCACAGAGGAACAGCAGGAGAATTCAGCAGTTCAAATCAGGCTGGTGATGGAGCTGGTGCAGGCTACCACGAGGCGGACAGAGCAACATTGCTGTTGCCCCCTACAGAAGAAGATCACCAGGAGTCTTCTAGACTGGGAAGAATACCCGAGGAGGCGTCACCAGGTTCAGATGGCAAATCCTGTCATTCATGGGTGTATCACCTTCAGAGCAGAGATGCAGTCAAATTGCTCTTAGACTTGGTGCCAACCGGCGGCACCTGTTCTGAATTGAGGAGAGCATTAGTGGAACAGTGACAACGTTTCCTCACAATGCTTCGACCACTTCCAAATGAGGAAGCGATGCTATAGCCAGCAACACCAAAATCAACACCGGCTAATGCAGATACAGATACGTTGTATCATGCAAGACCAGCATTGTTGAGACCAGATGTATCACTAGCTTACCAATACATACCTCGACATGTACCGAAGTCGCCTACAAGAGCTGCGGCAACTCACACTCCATTCATGGACCCAGGAACTGTGTGTTCCAACGGCAATGTGAAGGTGAGGAAATCGACGACTATGTGGAGAAACTGCAGACTCTCATGAGAAGGACAGGAGACTTCTCAATCAGCCACCAGCTGCAGAGGCTCTTTAAGAATCTCTCACCCCAGTACAAGCTGTACATAAGGGAAGCGGAAGTTTATTTGGTTGACGATCTACTTGAACTTGCCAGACAATATGAATGAATGAAGTTCAAAGAGAAGAGTGCACAACAGAGGCAACAAGCTGCAAAGCAGGAGGAGGTGCGTAAACCAGTAAAATCTCATCCCAAACCTGAGCCTACAATGACACAATGATGTGTAGAGTTGACTCCAGTGGGTCCTGTATGCCGGCAGTGTAAGAAAGTGGGTCACTGGCGGTCGGAGTGCCCTGAAGCTTCTCTCTGCTTAACATACGAGAAGTCTCGTTCCAGTTGTACCTGTGAGAAAGACCAGAAGAGGTCTACAGATGAAGCGGCTGTGGTGAAAACCTGGAATCAACTCCGGTTAGAACCGGGATTACAGTTCGACAACAGACTGTATACAACAGTTGAAGTAGCTGGCTCTCCTACATAGCTGGCTACGAAGTAGCAGTTCAGTATTGTGTGAGAGCTTGTAGCGATAGGTTGTGTAGTCATTTAGTCTAGTGTAGAGTAGAAAAGTAAATTCAACAGTTTGTTCGGTTGAATACTCTTTTGCCAGTAAGGAAAATTTCAATTTCAAATTGGGGGGAGCGACCCCCTCAAGCCCGGGATTGCCCAATTCAGGCTCGGGGTTGCTCTGCTGTTGACTACTCTGCCACAAGAACCGCCCCAGAACAGCCCCAAGCATGGTGATCCCCAGGATCACTAGCGCCGCCACCGCCAGAGACCCCGTGGTCTGAGTCTGCTGTTTCTGCTCTGATAGTTGTGTCAGAGCCTGTTGTAGATGGTCAAGGGTTGTCTCTGCGTTGCCAGATGTACTTGGCCAGTAATGGCCCTCCTCACGTGTCTGCGCCATGGCCTCCTGGATGTCTGGAACGGTCGGTTGCGCCTCCCCTGCCTCCAAAACAAGCAGTGGTGGGATGGGGATCTCCACCACTCTCTTCATCAGCTCTGTCTGCCCACTGGATTTGGTGTTCGGGTACAGCTGATAGGTGTCAGTGGACACGGTGCACCCTGATGCCGCTCTTAGCTCTCCACTGCCCTGGATGTTCATCTGGGTAACAGCGAAGGTATCGCCTTGTCGACAGCGGGACACCAGCTGCCGGCCCTGCTTCAGGCTGTAGATCCAGCGGGTGTTCGGCTGGTCGAAGTACCAGGTGTCGGCAGGTCGGTTGATAACTGCAGTCTTGGAGCAAAGGCTCTCGGCGGCCCCAGCATCTCCCAGAAACAGGGCGCTCAGGCACAATGGTTCATGCTTCTGGAATACTGGCCTGGTGATAGGGCATATGGTGATGATGCCCTTGCGGCACAGGGTCACCTCATCCCCCGAAAGAGCCGCATAATGCTCACGGTCTTGGCTGATCAGGAGGTGGTCAGGCTGCAGCACGTACTTCACGGCTAAACTGGAACTACCCGACATGATGGGGACTGACAATCCCCGGAAAAGTTCAAACCGCCGGCCGGTAGTTGACAAGGGCAAGTCTATTAGGATCTTGATCAGACCACCGATGGCCAACGCACTAACTTCCGCGACACGGTAGAACGCGTACACACTTGACGGACTGGTATCAGCAATGAAATTCAGATCTTGGGGGAGCTCACTTTGCACACGTTCTAATAAATTGCTCAATTCGAGAGGAGAGATCAGGCTCACAGTAAATTTCCCTTGAGCAATATCCTCAATGGCTCGAAGGATATTCTTTGAGTCAAACAATGCTTTAATAGCTACTAATTCTAGATTGTTTACTACAGATGAAGAATTTACAAAATACTTAAATGTTTTTTTCTAACAAATTCGTTTTGTTGAGTAGCCTTGAATACCATTGGATTACTTGGGTTGTCTCTTGTTCCACCCTTGATGCCAGGTTGTGGAGCTGCTCGGCGTTGTTCCTTGTTTGGCGACTCAGCTGCCGAGTGATGGTCGGATGTTCCTGCTGAAGGTGGATTATGTCGCCTGTCTGATGTTGAAGCAGCTCCAAGGTGCGTTGTGCCTGTTGAACATCTTCATCTTCTGCAGTCCCAAACAGCAGCTTCAACACCTTCCCTCCCAGGTTGATGAGTCCCCTCTTTGTCCTCTTGTGGGGCAGGAAGTCGTGAAGCATTTGGAGGACCTCACTCATCTCGTCCTGTAGACTCCGTACTCTCTTCATCGCATCTGAGTGCACTCCAAAGATGGGGTCCTGGGAGGAAAGTTTGATAAGTTGTTCCTGGGTGACTGTTGTTCGGAGTCTCAGTTGATGAAGGCCTCCTCCAATCTCGGTGACGTTGATGGCTACTATGATCCTCCACTGATGGCCAGTCAACAGGACATCGCCGTGAGGAACGAACCACACCCCCATCTGACGAGACTCTTCCATGTTGACCAGGCTACCCCAAAGGCCTGTAAAACATTAAAGGTGGTATTACTCCTTGCTACTTTGCTAATCCTCTCCACTTCCCCTTTCCTCTTCAATTCATGTTACAATTCTTCTCTTCTTCTTCTTCTTCTTCTTCTTCTTCTTCTTCTTCTTCTACAACCAAATCTGTCCCTTCTTCATCATCGTCTGGGGGTGAGTAATATATCTGTTCCTCTTGATCTTCCTTGGCAGGGTCATTCAGGGTTGTCTTTTCTGCCGGTAAATGTTGATCATTGTTGTCTTCTTTGGTTTCAATCGGGTCATCCTCCACTTCCTGCTGGTCTGACCGAAGGCAGGGTTTCAGTCGGTTTACGTGAACATTCACCTGTTGCCCATCCGTCAAAATCAACATGTAATTGACAGGCGACATCCGCTGGCTGACTCGGTAAGGGCCTGTCCAGGGTCGATGGAACTTACTTGAATCTCCTGGTTTAATCGCTGGTTCATGTAGGTAAACCATATCTCCAACATTGAACTCCTGGTGTCTCCTTCCTTTGTTGGCCACCTCTGCTTGCTTGGTTGCTGCCTCAGTTGACTTCTTGGCGGCATTGTGGTAGGCTGTCTGGAGGCGGCGTTTGAGTATTCTCAGATGGTTCTCCACAGAGTGGCCTTGCAACTCTTCTGGAATGGGGATAGTCCCTGGTAGTATCATATCCCGTCCGTGCAAAAGGTAGTAGGGAGAGTACCCGGTGGAGGAATGAGGAACAGACCGGTAGGCCATGAGGGCATAGGGAAGCCATCTGTCCCAGTCTTGTCCATCACGTTTCACATAATGGGCCATGGACTCATTGATGAAGTCTCTCAACTCGGCCATTACCTTCTGGATGGTAAGCTGTGGTCTTGATTTTCTGGATTCCTAGCAGACGGCAGGTCTCAGTGAAGAGTACTGACAAGAAGTTTCTTCCTTGGTCACTCATAAGCCTGGTTGGGACTCCATGACGTGCAACAATTTGAGTGACAAAAGCTGCTGCAATCGATTCCGCAGTCTGGTCCGGAAGAGGTACTGCTTCAGCATAGCTTGTAAAATGGTCGATGAAGCTGAGATAATAGCGGTTTCCACTATGGGTGGTAGGCAGTGGACCTACTATATCCATCGACACCATCTCCAAGGGATAGATTGGTTCATATGCTGGTTCCAATGGTACCTTCAGAGCCCTTGGCGTTTTCCTGATGGCACATTCATGGCATGCGCCAACATGCTTCTGGACATCTTTCTGGAGCTCTGGCCAAAAATAACGGTGTTGAACACGTAGCAGTGTCCTCTCAACGCCAGGGTGCCCAGCCCATGGGGCATCATGACATAGCTGCAGAACACGAGTGTGGAGAGTCGATGGTGTGGCAATCTTCCATTGGGTAGAATCCCTTTTCCCAGCAGTCCACCATATCACCCCTCATCTATTACTTCCTCGACCCTCCTTCACCAACCCCTGACACCAGGCATCTTTCAGTTGTTCACTTAGAATTTCTGGTTCTTCCAGAGTGTGCAAGGTTTTTTGGGTGACCTTGAGGTTAGGGTGGTTGACCTGGATGACCTTGAGGTTAAGGTGGTTAACCTGGATGACCTTGAGGTGGGTGTGGTTGACCTGGATGACCTTGAGGTGGGTGTGGTTGACCTAGATGACCTTGAGGTGGGTGTGGTTGACCTGGATGACCTTGAGGTGGGTGTGGTTGACCTGGATGACCTTGAGGTTGGGGGTGGTTGACCTGGATGACCTTGAGGTTGGGGGTGGTTGACCTGGATGACCTTGAGGTAAAGGGGGAGTCTGGGACACTTGTGTCCCAGACTCCCCCTTTTATATCTACTCTAATAACAGTATGGCTCAGAGCATCTGCGTTGGTGTGCTTCTTTCCAGGTTTGTGTATTACATCATATTCAAACTCTTCCAACCGAAGGGCCCACCTGGTTAAACGGGAAGAGGGGTCATGCAGGCTAAGCATCCAGCGTAAGGCTGCATGGTCAGTTACCAGTGTGAATTTTTGTCCTAACAGGTAACAGCGGAACTGGCGAGTAGCCCATACAACT